>NC_041823.1:13909817-14209817 GCF_900964775.1 Scleropages formosus | reverse complement strand
TGTATGCACTAAACATAGTCATCAATGGCTCAATTTTTCCATGTAAAAATCATGCCTGCAGTTCATGTTGAATGTTATGAATTTTTTTTTTTGCAGGTAATGGTGAATACATCCTGGTTAAAATATAAATTTAGCTGCCAGACCAATTCAATGATGTTCCTATGTCTTTAAAGCAATATATGTGTGCAACCCCACAAAACTGAGCTTTTTCACAAGTACTACATATCATTGAATGGTCAAACCAATTCAAGATTAGACTGTATTGAATGTACAACCATGTGTTTTGTTTAAAATTAACCTTCATGTCATTTTAATTAGGGGGATAATTCATTACATGATGCAAATTAGTCCTAATGTAACAATTACTCAATTTAATTTTCAGATCCCTCAATGTCAGATGGGGAGAGAAACAAGGTGATCATTGGGGCATCTGGACTGGTTTTGGGACTGATCCTCTCGCTTGCTGGAGTGATTTACTACAAGAAGAAGTCCACAGGTGAGATTTTGTTGTGCTGTCTTTAAATAAATATTGCATTAGGATTCCAATAACTGTTAGGGTTATTGTATAAACATAAGAATGAATATATAGTACGAAGCATAAGCATTTGGAGAGTGAAGTAACACTGGCTATTTTTTGTTGCATATTCAAGAAATTTTTATTTTAAATCAGAATATGAATATAATGCTAAAGTACAGATTGTTAGCCATTATTTCATGGTAGTGCTTTTTTCATTCAGGTTAAACCATGTTGGAACAATGTCTCTTGTGTATAGGCCCCCAGTTTCAGCTGAGCATAAGTGTTGCAACCTGTGGGTGACTGGGTTTCTAAGTGCTCACATGTCATGTTCCCTTAATTGCCCACTATTAAAAGAGCTGTGAATGTGTAGGACTGGTTGTAGCCACTGGAGTTTGTGTGGTTTTGGTTTTAGTGATTTTTATTTGTTTCTAGTTTTGAGGTTAAAAACTGAACCAAGATGAAACTAGAGAATTGACTGATGGAAAAACAAGCAATTTTATAGAGGACGTTAAGGAAAAAGGACAGTTAGACCTTTGTAGCAGCTAAGCATCACAAAATCAGAAGGATTGAATATCTTGAAACTACTGGCAGAAAAGCTATTTGTGGTGACCAGGTTGTCCAAGGAAGACTGCAGTAATTGGTGCCAGAAAAATCATTTGAGCATTGAAGGAAATCCCAGACTGCAGGGTGTGTGCAGTATTCACAGAAGGCTTTGAGAGGAGTGATACAGAAGCTACACTGCAAGATGCAATCCCTCATCAGAACCATGAACAGAAGGGTCAGACTGGGAATTTGGGATGCAAAGATGAGTGAAATAATTATGAAACAGTTTTATGGACAGTGGAGGTGATGATTATCTGTTATCACAAAAGATGAAAAGGAAAGTCTGGAGAAAGAGAGGGACTGCAAGTAATACTAAGCTTACCAGCTTGTCTGTGAAACATAGAGGAGGCAGTGTCATAGCTTGAGCATGCATGGCTCCATCTGCAACTGGCTCACCGCCAGCGATGGTAGCAAAAGAATGAACTCTGAAGTGTACAGAAACAGGTCTTCCCTTGTACAAAAAATTCCCCCAAACTCGGTTTAGAAGTTCATAATGTAGCAAGACAACAGTCTAGAACATACTACACTTTTATTCTGGGAGTTCATTAAAAGAAATGCAAAGTTTTAAATGGGTCAAGACAGTTTTCTGATTTAAACCCCCCCCCTTAACATGAATTTCACTTCCTGAAGTGAGGTGAGAGTGAGGGAATTCAGAAACCTCCCCCCCAAACTACACAACACACTTAATTCATACATTTATCTGATGCTTTTTTTTTTTTTTCCCCCAAGCAACTTACAATGTTAAGGTTACAGTTATTTAGCCATTTACACAGCTGGGTAATTCTAGTGGAGCAACAGAGGGAAAGTACCTTGCTCAAGGGTACCAGAGGTAAGGATCAAGCCTGTGACTTTTGAACCCAGAGGCAGTAGCTCTAACCACTATGCTACCAGCTGTCCCAACACCTCAGTCTGCCACTAAGGCTTGGCAGTGCACCTCAAAGGAAGATGTCAAGAGTCTAGTGATGTAGGGTGTGTGCAACCAAATACTGATGCTGTACAAGTTAGTTCTAATATTTTTGGTTAGCTGGAATTGGGGAGTCTAAACACAATGGCATTGTTCTAACATCAGTTAACCTACATGGAAAAACATAAAGCTGAAATTCTGTACTGCATCATCTTATACATCTTCCATCCATCGTCAACAACCACTTTGTTCTGCATGGGGCTGTGGCAAGCTGGAGTCTAACCTGGCAGCACAGGGCACGGGGGGGGACACACCGCAGTCGGGATGCCAGTCTGTTGCTAGTACCCCAGACAGGGCTCAAGCCCCAGACCCAGCACACAGCGGCCACCTGCAGAACCCGCCACACCACCATGCCCCCCTGTATTCGTCTTTTCATCAATAAAAATTTTACTTCAATGTCACAGTACTTATGCTTCTCACTGACTGTAGAACAGATGACTTCCTTGAAAGCAGTCACTGAAAGTCATTCAGCATGTTAATTATGTATTCTAGTAAATACTGAGATGTAATCCAGAATATACATTTTTAGTTTATTCTATTATTGCGCATATTTGATATTTTTCTTGTTTTACAGGGAGAATCCTGGTACCAACAAGTTAAGTTTAGGTAGGTTGCAGTTGTTCTTAGGTGTGTTGAATAGTGCAACATTTATACTATTTACTAATGTTACCTTTTTATTTTTACTACAGTCTGTTGAAAATACACAATTATACTGTATAATAGCTAAAGGTTTTACTCTAACTCTTCTGCTTTTCCATTTCATAGTTAACTCTCAACTGTCATATAGAGAGCAATTTTATGGAACTCAGTTGTGGGGACAGGCTTCATCCTTTCATGATGATTACTGTTTTAACTTAATGCAACTTTTTTTTTTTTTTTTAATATATATATAAATACTTTGAGCATGTATAGAATGGACTGGCATCCTGTCCAGGGTGAAATGGTCCTGGGACAGGCAGTTGTAGAGAGAGAGAGAGTGTGTGTGTGTGTGTGTGTGTGTGTGGTTTTGTATAATGCTATTGTCATGCCATTACACTTAATATACTGATGAATAGTATTAATTAAAAATGTTTTACAATGTTTATTCCTTAACACATATTTTATCTGTGTCCAGTTAAATTGTGTAATCAGAGTTCTAAAGAATATGATCAGATTTTATGTATGGAAGGGCTCTGGGTGATCTGTGAGCAAAACACCACAAATTGAACCACCACATTCCTGAAGTGACTGTGACAATGTACTTGTTTGTCTCATTCCCCATTGTTCTCCATCACTTTGAAGATTTAAAGGAAATTGTTTGAGTCAGGAAACTGTTTGTGACCACAGATTTGTTGCCTGTTGCACCAAAAGAGACTATAGAAGTTGTTGAAACTACAAAGATATTAGATGACAGTGATAAAATGTTTTAAAGTGCAAAGTACTTTAAGTATGAAAACATGACTAGCACCTAAATGCTCAGTTTTTTTTTTAATGATTTAAGTCTATTTGTATAATTGGAAAAATGACAGACACAACCTGCTTTTGCAGTATAACCTTTTTGGGGATTTTAAAAACAGCAAATATAGAATTTTACATGGGTAGGATGTGGTATCTGTATGAGTCACCAGTATTCTTTAAATTTGTACCAGTAATTTTATAACTGAGGCCACTAATGAGCTATCTTTAAGCATTTTATCAAAAATCACTTTGTGCCTGGTTTTTGTTCTTGTTCAGCCTGATTAACGATTGAGTGGATCACTAGAATCTGTTCCCATTTAGACACTGCTTTAATTGAAAGTCATCTGTATGTTAATAAATATTTTTAAATGCACTGTATGGCTTGTTTTGGAGTTTTCTATTTTTCTGAAGTACAACGTATAACTAAAGGTGAAATTGGATGTACAGTACTGTGAAATTTTAGGCACTTGCTTGGGGGGGGGGGGGGGGGGGGAAGCTGTAAAGTGAGAATGCTTCCAAAAATAATGCTCATAATTAATAAACTTCCTACAAAGCTTAGTAACCATCCATTATCAATTGCTTGTCCCGAACAGGGTCGCAGTGGGCTTGACTAGGTCCTGCTCTCGGGCGGGTCTGAAGTTTGACGCCTGCTTGGGGTGCCTTGTGATGGACGGGTGTCCCCCAGTGGGTTTGCCCCCTCACCCAGAGCCCTGTGTTAGTGGGTTAGGCTCTGGTTGGCTGTGACCCTGCTCGGGACAAGTGGTGTGTGTGTGTGTGTGTGTGTGTGTGTGTGTGTGTGTGTGTGTGTGTGTGTGTGTACTGTAACGACATACAAAATCCTTACTCTAATACTGTTCCTTTTTTTGCAAAAGGAATTTTTGGAAATGTAAAATATGCTCTTTCCCATTGACATTAATGCAGAAGACATTAAATAACCATCTGAAACAAATACTTTTGTGAAACATCTAAGTGCCTAAGACTTTTGCACAGTACTATATATGTAAATTAAGGTAATTTTATAAAGGTTTAAAGTTTTCTTGTGGCCTTCGTTCCTCTTATTACTCTGGTAATAAAAAGGAATGATGCATACAGTTCTGGAAGATGTTGAGAAGATATAGAATAATGAGGAGACTAGGATTTGATTCAAAGATTTATTGTTGAAATGCTATCCTCATGGGGGAGCATGGTAGCACAGTGAGTTGGAGTGGGTCCTGCTCTCTGGTGGGTCTGGGGTTTGAGTCCTGCTTGGAGTGCCTTCTGATGGACTGGCATCCTGTCCTGGGTGTGTCCCCTCCCCCTCCAGCCTTGTGCTCTGTGTTGCTGGGTTAGGCTCCGGCTCCCTGCAACCCCCATATAGGACGTGTGTGTGTGTGGTTTTTCCTCATGTAACAAACACTAAAAATGGCAGTAGCAAATCAGTCTGACATCAAAACACAAACACTAAGATTTAACACTGATTGGTAAAGTTAGCTAACATTTGCTTTACAATAATCACAGTAACCTGGTAATAGTATTGTCTGTCTTCATGAGAGGCATGGAAAGTACACACACACACTTTCCGAACCACTTGTCCCCTACGGGGCTGCAGGGAACCGGAGCCTAACCCGGCAACACAGGGCGCAAGGCTGGAGGGGAAACACCCAGGATGGGATGCCAGTCCATCGCAAGGCACCCCAAGCGAGACTCGAACCCCAGACCCACTGGAGAGCAGGACCCGGTCCAACCCACTGTGCCACCGCACCCCCCTGCATGGAAAGTAAAAGGTGCTAAATTCTAAGAAGTGTGCTGTTATGTCTGAGTTGTACCAAAAACTACACATTATTTTAAAGCTTGTATAGATGCATTAGTGGGTAAAGATGTGCTGATTAAAGTAAATTCTGGAAATATTAATCTGCGCAACTGCACATTGAAGAAAGATGGCAAAATCAAATGTATTATAAGAAATGTGCAGAGATGAGGCAAATGTGGATTAAGTGGATGATCGTGGGAATATAAGTGAACTCCAATTACATATGAAGTAACTAAAGGTGGGGGTGCGGTGGCGCAGTGGGTTGGACCGCAGTCCTACTCTCCGGTGGGTCTGGGGTTCGAGTCCCGCTTGGGGTGCCTTGTGACGGACTGGGGTCCCGTCCTGGGTGCGTCCCCTTCCCCCTCCGGCCTTCCGCCCTGTGTTGCCGGGTAGGCTCCGGTTCCCCGTGACCCCGTAAGGGACGAGCGGTTCTGAAAATGTGTGTGTGTGTAACTAAAGGTGTGGCGTAACACATGAAAATGCTATATATGAGTGTTAAAGGAGTAAGGTTGGTTGTTTTAAATGAAATTGTGGGGTTGATTATTGAATTTATTACTATTTTGTTAAATTTACATTGTTTATATTGAAACTATAAAAAGTTAAAGAAAAGTCACTGCCAGAACCGTTTACACACTAATTCATGTCTAGTCTCCTTATCACTTTGCAGTTCACTCCAACTCAGGCGGCCCTTGTCTGAGACAGGGGTAACACACACACTGTCCAGATTATTATCGTTATCATTCGTCCACTCATTCAATGTAGAGCCAGGGTGTTCCAGAGTCTTTCCCAGAAACATAGGATATGAGGCAAGGTACACCCTGAATGGAACACCAGACAATCACAGGGCAATCACACTCATTCACTCACATAATCACACACTACAGGTGCTTTAGAGTGTCCAGTTAGCTGAAAAAACATGCCTATTGGCAGTGTGCAGAAATTAGAGCACACAGAGGAAACCCATGTGAACATGGGAACATACAAATTCTGAATGGATTCAAACCCACACCTGAGAACACAGTCCAGGCTCTGTGAGGCAACTGTGGCATTGGTTGCAGCACCATGTCGCCCTCTTAATGGAAAATTCATGGTAAGTACTTTGTTCAAGGGTTCTGCAGTAGAATTTAACCCAGGGACCTTCAGATTACATGGTAATGGTCTGAATCATATACTGCCTACTGTCTGTTGCCTGTGTATGTTGCTTCAGTGACACCCGCAAGTTTTTGCCACCGAGGACCAGTTAATGACTTATCATCTGTAGGAACAGCTGATTACAGTTGAAACTGCTCAGATGACATTTGGCCCTGCTAAACCATATTGAGAAATGTGTTATATAAAGAAACTGAACTGCATGATAAATTACATTAGATAACATTTTCTAAAGGCCTTCTAATATCTCAAAACACCACATAGTGATTAAATTAAAAAAAAGGTAAGAGAGGGTGCGGTGGTGCAGTGAGTTGGCCTGGATCTTGCTCTCCAGTGGGTCTGGGGTTCAAGTCCCATTTAGGGTGCCTTGTGACAGACTGGCATCCCGTCCTGGGTGTGTCCCTTCCCCTCCAGCCTTACGCCCTGTGTTGCCGGGTTAGGCTCCTGCTCTGTGCGACCCCATATGAGACAAACGGTTCAGACAGTGTGTATGTGTGTGTATTTTACTTGTGTCAGCATAGGGGCACAGCAGGCACTGTTGCCACACAGCTTCATTTTTGACTACACTGATCTCTACTGTTGTATGTTTTTGACCCGATGCTGGTTTTCTCAAAGTATGTCAGAAGACAAATAGACATTTGAATAGTGTGATTTTGTCAATTATATGTGAATTTGGTGTACCCCAGTTACTTGTATTAACGGTAATTTTTTTAGAACAGTGTGTTTCTCTTTAAAATGGAAACATGTGGTGTCAAGAAAAACTATGTACTGAGAACATAAAAACCATTAACAAACTATTAGCATGTGTACAAAAATCCTACAATTTCCCAGTAAAGATGCATGGCAAAAAATATAAGGCATAAATATCCATCCATTTTCAATAACCTCTTGTCCAGAGCACAGCTGCAATGAAGTGCGGTCTATTCTACAAGAATTGGGAGCACGGCTGAAACGTGGTACAACCTGGACATGAAATCAGTTCTTCTTAGGGTAGCCACATTTACACACTAAGGACAATTTAGTGTCACCATTCCACCTGAACTGCATGGAATGGTGACACTGGAAACCCATGTCACTATATCCTAGCATAGTGGATAGAGCTGCTGCCTTTTAAATCCAAAAGTGCCAGGTTTGAATCCCACCTCTAGCTGTAGTACCTTTCAGCAAGGCACTTGTTCTAAATTTCTCCAGTAAAATTACCCAGCTGTATAAACAGGTAAATAACTGTACATAGCGTAACATTGTAAGTCGCTTTGGAGACAAGCATCAGATAAGTGCAACACACACACTGCCTGAACCGCTTGTCCCATGTGGGGTCGCAGGAGCCTGACCCAGCAACAGAGGGCATAAGGCTGGAGGGGGAGAGGACACACCCAGGACGGGACGCCAGTCCGTCGCAACGCACCCCAAGCGGTACTCAAACCCCAGACCCAGTGGCGAGCAGGACCCGGTCCAACCCACTGCGCCCCTCATAGATAAGTGTAAATGTATCCTAAACCTAACTTTGAAAACAAAATCCTGAAGAGGTGTGTCTTGAAATTGGATTTGGGGAGGATCAGTGGTGCTGCAGTTGAGATGTCTCTGTGGTACTTATACACACACACACACACACACACACACTGTCTGAAACCGATTGTCCTAAGCAGGGTCGTGGTGAGCTGGAGCCTAACCTGGCAGCACAGGGCGTAAGGCTGGACGGGGAGGGGACACACCCCGGGCGGACAATCTATACAAATTATTCCATTTATTAACCCATATTAATAGTTTCCACTCTGGGAGGAAGAAATGACATAAAAAGTGAATGATATGGTAAAGACACCATATCCAAGAAAGGTAGGGCCCGAAAGGTGGAGAGGAGGAGAGGCAAAGATCTTCATTTTAACCTGGTTCTGATGGAGAATCAATATAAGGTACAGTATAAAGCAAATAGGCATGCTGTGTGGTGGGTCTGGGGTTCGAGTCCTGCTTGGGGTGCCTTGCGATGGACTGGCATCCCGTCCTGGGTGTGTCCCCTCCCTGTTCCAGCCTTGTACTCTGTGTTGCAGGGTTAAGCTCCGGTTTGTAATGACCCCGCTTAAGATAAGCAATTGTAGACACGTGTGTGTGTGTGTGTGTGTGTGTGTGTGTGTGTGTGTGTGTGTGTGTGTGTGTGTGTGTGTGTGTGTATAAAGCAAATAAGTAGTATATCTGAAGTGGGAGGTAGAGATCACCAAGAAAGGAGCAGAGTTCTGTTTTAGTTGGGGTGGTTGAGTAGAGTTGGGGATTAGCTGCTAAGAGGATAGGCTTATTTTTTGATCAGAAGAAAATTTTTCTTATTTCTTAATTTTTAATCTGTCAATTTTTATCAGAATGAAATAACAGTGTCAGTTGTTTTCAGTATTTAACGCTTGCAAAAATGTAACCTTAGAACTCACTTGAACAGCATGTGAACCAGACTGGGTGTGACTCTCCTGTGAAGTCCTAAATTTACCACTGTTAACAGAATACTCGCATATCAGGCATTCAAAAAACAACAAAGAGCTTTTCTGTTTCACCGGTCAATAGAATGTTTCCCAGTTCTCAGGAGCTCATCTGCACCAGCTACAGGATTTTTTTCTTCAGGAAAAACACACATTCTGTTTCTGTAAAACTCAGGAACACTTCTTCATTAATCCATTCTTTCATTACAAGTATTGTGTATTTCTGACTATGGCCACAAGAAGCTATAGTTTATCTCAGGAAGCATAAGGTAGAATGTGGAGGTTCAACCTTACTGGGACCCAGCAAGCTCAGAGCGAGAAACTCATTAAGCAGCCCTCACAGATGGTCAACATCTAAAAATATCACACTATTACAGTCTTGGCATAAACGTTTCAAGCAATACACACACACCAAGTAGTCCGCCTTTATGTTATGACCAATAAGAACAACAAAATCTAATACCACAGATTAAAAAGTCTGTAAAAGCAATAGCTCCACTCATGAAATCGTGTTGTCTATATTGCTCATGTCATGTGACTAGCATAAGCAGACCCTATAAAATCCCTTGATACCAAATATGTTCCTTTTAGTGAATTTTCCATTACTGCAGATTTCTTTGCAAAGTACTTTGTTTAACTGGCAGTTAGACTAATAAGCTTAGCAAACCATTAATTTTAACACCATAAATACACACACACACACACACACACACACACTGTCTGAACCACTTGTCTTGTTCGGGGTCGCAGGGAGCCAGAGCCTAACCTGGCAACACAGGGTGTAAGGCTGGAGGGGGAGGGGACACACCCAGGACAGGATGCCAGTCTGTCGCAAGGCACCCCAAGCGGGACTTGAGCCCCAGACCCACCGGAGAGCAGGGCCCGGTTCAACCCACTGCGCCACCGCGCCCCCCCATAAATATACTGAAATTTAAAATCCATAAAATGTATAAAATTAGACCAGGGGTGCGGTGGCGTAGTGGGTTTGGCCCGTGCTTGCTCGCTGGCAGGTCTGGGGTTCGAGTCCTGCTTGGGGGGCCTTGTGACAGACTGGCGTCCCATCCTGGGTGTGTCCCCTCCGGCCTTACGCCCTGTGTTGCCGGGTAGGCTCCGGTTCCCCGTGACCCCATATGGGACGAGCGGTTCTGAAAGTGTGTGTGTGTGTGTGTATAAAATTAGTTTTGTCATTCATAATATCAGATAATTTAACAATTATCTATTTGAAAAAAACAAGGTCGTTTGTCTTGTACCTATGTGTATCATGAAAATACACACACACGTTGTCTGAAACCACATGTCCCAAGCAGGCTCGTGGCAAGCCAGAGCCTAACCCCCCTAACCCAGCAACACGGGGCATAAGGCTGGAGGGGGAGGGGACACACCCAGGACGGGACGCCAGTCCGTTGCAGTGTATCCCAAGCAGCACTCGAACCCCAGACCCACCAGAGAGCAGGACCCAGCCAAACCCGCTGCACCACCGCCCCCCATCATGAAAATATTAATATGTAAAAACCTCAACTGATCTAATTGTCATTGTGATAATATAATGACTTTTAGCCTAAAACTTTTACTCTGTCCCTGTCCAGGTGTGTTGCAGCATTTTTCAGAGCAGTGTTGACACCGAGAACACAAAGTTCAGTTGTGAAAAAGCTCTATACTCATAGGTATCCCAAAGAGGACCTCCAAAGTCCACTGTCCATACAGATGGGAATTCTGACTGGCAGAAACTGTTCAATGACCTAAATGGAGGCTTGAAGCCATTAGTTAAGAGAAGGCGTGATGGGATCGAAGTGTCTGAAACATTCCCGATTTTTATTAAAAAGATGCACATGAACAAGGTAACAGTGAGAACTGAGAATGCTGTGATACTGACAATCTTATTGGAAGTTACCAAGGAGTAAGCTGGCTGCTTGTGCAGAGGAATATTACTTTATACTGATTACTATATAGATTAATTTGAATTTAATTAATCCAGTTGGAATCCTCAGCTGGTCACAGCAGCTCATGTGCAACATCACAATGATGGAACCACAACACTGTGACAGTAATGACAGTAGCAAAGGTTTCAAACTAAAATTAAATAAACTTCAAATTCAGACAAGTATATATGTATAGTACAAAATGATAAAAGAAAATAAAAGCAGTACTGCCATTTCAGCACTTCTTGGATGAATGTTTCACAGAAGACATTCTAGGGTTATGCCAAAACAGAAAAAGTGTAGAAGTAAAGCCTTTATTTTAACCTTCAATACAGAACATGCATTTAATGCCTGGGTCAATATGTCAGATACCGGATTGCATCTATTCAAAATGGAAAGACACATGGTGGATCCTGTATTTCTGGAAAAAGAGATGTCTAGAGATGCTGTTGAGTAATTTCTGAAAACTGAAAAGGATTCTGGAGTTTGGGCTCAAAGGGGAAGTTTCTTCTACAATTGATAGACACAAGATGAGAAGACACTTGGTTGTGATACCTGGCCTTATTTGCAGGGACTAATCATGATGCAGATTCCCTGTACCTCTGGCATGACTGACATACCCATGTTTACACTTGGAAAGCAATCTAGATCTTTGAGGAAATTAATGAATGATGCCATGGGTAAAACCTTCAGCATGTTGAGGACAAGAATTTCTGGGTGCAGAACTGCTAGTCATAATGGTCTAATGGCACATGCTGCACTTAAGTCAAGAAGTAAATGAACAAACATTCCAGTATCTCTTGTGAATTATTCAATGCCAGACAGCATTTTTATGATTTTTTTTAAGTAATCTCTATACTGATAAGCAGCCAAATTTCTTGTCCTGGGGTCCACTGCAGTCTCTTTAGATCAAGGCATAATGTTCAGTATATAAAGGCAAAAATTATTCAGGCTTCTTTCCTATATGACACTTGACACTTGACCGACCAGACTATCGGGCGTCGAATCGACTCCGCTGGTCACAGCACGCTTTCCATTCCTCTCTGGATCGCGCCTTCCTCATCCACGTAGCTCCAAACGTTTTTCTTATGTCGTCAATCCATCGTTTTGGAGGCCTTCCGTGTGGCCTTTTCCGCTCACGCGGATACCACTCGACAATTGCGCGAGTCCACCGATTGTCGGTGAACCGAGCAACGTGTCCGGCCCATCTCAACTTTTGCTTCTTGTACTCGTTGATGACGTCCCTCACGCCGGATTTCTCTCTGATCGTCTCACTCCGGATATGTTCTCTTAGTGATATTCCCAGCATAGATCTCTCCATCGCCCTTTGAGCAGTTACCAACCTTTGCTCTTCTCTCTTCGTGGTGGCCCAAGTTTCACTGCCGTATAACATTGCAGGTAAAACTGTGCCATTGAAGAGGTTCGCGCGGGTGGTCTTATCCAACTTTCCTTTGAGCACATCCTTGATGGAGTTGAACGCTTTCCATCCGGCCCTTATTCTCCGCGAGATTTCCTTCTCCATGTCTCGACGCATATTTACTTCTTGTCCAAGGTAGACGTATTCCTCCACCTCCTCTATTTCATCGCCTTGAACCACTATTCGGCCCCTTTTTGCGTAATCTGACCGCATGAACTTGGTCTTCATGCGGTTCATTTTGAGGCCTACTCTTGAGCTTCTGATGTCTAGCTCGGTTAGCATGATCTGAAGTAGATCTGTGGTTTCGGCGACGAGGACGATATCGTCAGCGAAACGGAGGTGGGTCAGTAGCTCGCCGTTGATGTTTACGCCGCCCTTCCAGTCGATGTCTCTGAAGATCTGCTCGAGACATGTGGTGAAGAGCTTCGGAGAGATGGTATCTCCTTGTTTGACGCCCTTCTCGACTGGTATTCTAATCGGCGATGACAACAGAGCGATGTCGGTGGTACATCCGGAATTCGCCTCCCGTAGGAGTTCGATGTATTGCGCCTCGACTCCTTGCATCTCCAACGACTTTAGCACTGCGTTGATCTCGACGCTGTCGAAGGCCTTCTCGTAGTCCACAAACGCGACGCATAGTGGCAGCCTGTACTCTTTCGCTCGCTCCAGCAATTGGGTCAGAGTGAAGATGTGATCCATCGTGCTGTAGGTTCTTCGGAAGCCTGCTTGTTCCCTTGGTTGTTGTCCATCCAAGTGTTCTGATAATCGTGTTAGGATTATCTTCGTGAACAGCTTGTAGATGTGGGACAAGAGGCATATGGGACGATAGTTCTTCAGATCTTCTCTATCTCCCTTCTTATACAGCAGGATGGTTCTCGACTCTTTCCACTGCGATGGTATCTTGCACGTGTTCAGATAATGACTGAACCGTTCGGCGAGGATTTTCCAGAGCTGTTCTCCGCCCAATTTCAGCATTTCAGATGTTATGCCATCTTTCCCCGGTGCTTTTTCCTTCTTCATCAAGTTGACGGCCCTTTCAACCTCACTTACGAGAATGGGGGGCACATTCTCCTTCCTTTGAAGTGACGGTGGTGGTTCAATCTTCACAGCAGATTTAAAAAGCTTAGTGTAAAAGTCTTTACAGATCTTTACCACCTCGCCTCTTTCATCGGCTGTAGCACCATCCGAGTTCTTCAGCTTCGTCACTTCCGATTTATAGAGTGCCATCCCCCTTTCACATTTCTTGAGGCTCTTCCTTTCCTCGGCGGCCTTCAGGAGCTTTTCCATCCGGTATTTTTCGAAGTCTCTCTTCAGCTGCAGTCGTATCACCCTGCTGAGAATGGAATATTCAAGGTGATCTTCCGCAGTCCTCTTCATGTTCTTTCTCTTCTCGAGAAGTTTTTTGGTTTCTTCCGAGATTCTTCCCTTCTGCTCCCTTGGGCCCGCCTCCTTTGCCTCCCTCAAGCATTCCTTCAGTTTCTCGATCAGTGAGTCATAATCATCGTCAATTCCGTCAATTCGGCACCAGGATTTCCTCTCCATCGCTTCCTGCAGTCGCTTTCCATCGTAGACCTTCACACGTTCTTCCCTCGACGTCAGCTGCAGTGTCTTCTTCTCCTTTGTCCTGTCGATGACGATCTTGGCCCTGAGCAGGCGGTGATCGCTGCCGGTGTTGAATGGAGTTACGACAGAGACGTCTTGCAGAATGCGCCGCTTGTCGACCAGGATGTAGTCGATCTCATTGCGATGTGCAGCGTTAGGGGCTATCCAGGTCCATCTTTTCTCGCTGTTCTTCTTGAACAGGCTGTTCCCGATGTAGATTTTTCTCGCCTCTACCATAGTGACCAAACGTTCCCCTCTTTCATTTCTTTCTCCAGTTCCAAACTTTCCAACATACCTTTCACCTTGCCTCCCTTTTCCGACCTTTGCATTGAAGTCTCCCATCATGACGGTGTAAGTGGATTTCCGAGCTAGCACCATGTCTAGCTGGCGATAGAACTCTTCCACTTCATCGTCGTCGCTGGCACTGGTGGGAGCGTAGGTCTGGATGATCTTAAGGGTGGCCTTTCCCGAGAGGTTCACGTTGAGCACTCCGATACGCGATGACACAAAATGGCATGAGGCGATCTTCGTAGTCCATTCTTTGCTTATGATGAACCCGACACCCCCAACTGATCTGCTACCATCCGCTTTTCCTAGTCTTACAGCGCATCCATCTTCCCACCTCGCACTCATCTCCTTCTTCTGCCGAGTCTCGCACAGACCCAACACGTCGCATCTGATCTTCATCTTCTCCTCCATCAGGTGGTTCAATCTGTTCCCCCTTGCCAAAGACCTGCAGTTGTAGGTGCAAATGGCAAGGTTAGTCCTATTCCGCGGCGGCTTCCTGGAACCTGAGATTCTTAGCGGCCTCTCGTCGCTCGGATGGCGTACCGCCGCCGTGGCACGGTCCGATTGACGTGCAGGGTACTGAGGCCCATTTCTTCGTGCTGTTTTAGCCAGAAAATGACGCCACCCCGCTGGCTAGGCGGGCAGGCCATTGCACCTCTTCAGTTTAGCTAGCTTCCAGCCTCTACAGGATGGACCATATGCCCGCTTCTGCTAAGGCGATCCACCTGCATGACCGATAGTCCGGTACCAATGCGGCATGGTTGAACTTGCCAGGATATACAGAGTATATCCAACCGCCATAGCTACCAGACAGCCATTGCCACTGTTGCGCCACTTTGAGGCACTGAAGCCGGGTTTGCAACAGCTTTCCTATATATGTAAGATATTTTCCCAGACTTTGACCTGGAAATGATACTTTTGGTTGTATAAACTGGTATTTAATTTTTTACACAATTATTTACGTTGTCATTTACTGAATCAGTGTACCCAGTGATTCATGTAGTTTTGCAGATATTTTTTTCATTACATGCTTTTAACTCCTCTCAGCAAGCTACATATATGATATAGAAACAATTTTGTAAAGGCAATAATATACAAAACTGTTTTACCCTAAGGAGGTGTGGTGGTGCAATGGTGCAGTGGGTTGGACCAGGTCCTCCTCTGTGGTGGGTCTGGGGTTCAAGTCCTGCTTGGGGTGCTGTCCTGGGTGTATCCCCTCCCCTTATGCCCTGTGTTGCCGGGTTAGACTCCGGTTCCCCGTGACCCTGTATGAGACAAGTGGTCCAGAAAGTGTGTGTGTTTTATCCTACCCATGAGGTCAAAAGGTTGATTTCCAGTTGTGGCCTAAAGAGTATCAGTGGTGGGACACTTCAGATATTTTTTAGATTCTCATTTTACAATATATGAATACTGTTCCACCATTTATGAATTTATCTAAATATCTGCCACTACAGGGGCAAAAATAGCAGGTGTATCAAATCATGGTACAGCAATAAGCCATTCAGCTGAAAAAAAATGGTACAGAGAGGAATATACGGGGAGAACAAACATTCATGGTTGGGAACGACTAAACTGTGAAGTGATTTCAATTTAATCTGAAGGAGAGCCAGTTCACATATTTTAAGAAAATTGCAAGTTGGACTCTATTACAGCAAGCAGAGGGTGCAAGGATCCACCAAGATGAAACCCAACAAAATTTATACGAAGGGAAACAGATTCAGTTCAAGAGGAAACCTCACAAACGTACAATGAAAATATAACACAAAGAGTTTGCTTTGGCAGGTGTAAAACTACCACCACAGAATTTCAAATGCAAAAAATTTTCAGCTGGTCCACCATCCTGTATCCATAATACCAGTTGTAGAAGATAAGTGTTTCAGCAAAAGTAACATTTATTTTTCCAAACATGATAAACTTCCTGTAGCTTTCCTGTAGCCTTTATTACTGAATCTCAGAGTCTGTGACTGCAGTTGCATAAATTTTATGTGTTCCGTGTCTATTTGAATTTGTTTGTGTCTATTTGGATTTGTTAGTTTCTCCACTTCTCCCACAGCAAATGTGGCAGAGGAACAGTCTTTGGATTGGTTATGTTCTGCATATTACCAAAGACACTGTTTCCATTATCAATATCAGGAACAACCAGACTATCAGAAAGCCGCAGGACTATTTGAAACTCTGTGAAAAATACGGAGACAAGAACAGAGAGGGGGAAGTAAAAGTGAAAGAAGCAGACAGCGGCTTCTTCACTATGGTAATAATTACCGCGACTGAGCTTGTCTGACCTTTAAGATACTGACAGTGTAAGCATTTCACCTCACATGGGACTGAAGCCACATGCTCTGAAACCAAGTATTAAATGAACAATAGTTGTAAAGTTTGAACTTCCTTTAACCGTGAAGTTCCACTTTATGTTACAACTATACTGACCAATAAGAAATTAGTGTGAAATGGTAAGAACACTATTGTCAGGTACAAGGCAGGATACACACACACACACATTTTCAGAACCGCTTGTCCCTTACGGGGTCACGGGGAACCGGAGCCTACCCGGCAACACAGGGCGTAAGGCCGGAGGGGGAAGGGGACGCACCCAGGACGGGACGCCAGTCCGTCACAAGGCACCCCAAGCAGGACTCGAACCCCAGACCCCCCGGAGAGTAGGACTGCGGTCCAACCCACTGCGCCACCGCACCCCCTTCAAGGCAGGATAGTAATAACTAAAAATAATTTCAAAATAATAAATAAAGACATGCTGTTCCAGTTCACCCATAGCGTGTGAGTGACAGAGAGAGAGTGTGTTCCACTGATGTATGGATGAGTGACCCAGTGTAAGTAGTGTATCTAGCAGTGTAAGTCACCGCGGTGTATAAGGTGTGTGAGCTGATAACACTACATAGAGTTCATTGGGAGTCACTCTGGAGAAAGGTGTCTGCTAAATAATTGTAAGCATATTCTCATTATATTTAGCACATTCCTCCAAAGCTACTTAAAGGTTAAGCGCATATAAACACATACAAACACAGAGACAGTTAAAACAACACAACAATTTACTGTGTATAAGAAGGAAATCTAGAATCAAAGCTTGTATTTCGTTATATTTCCTACTTACATCTTGACAAAATTAAAATTTTAAAGAAGTTGTTCTATAGTCACAGGTGCAGCACATAAATATCACAAAATTATTATTGAGTGCTTACATGGATGTACAACCTTTTATAGAAAAGTCATTTGTTTTTGCAGAAGTGTATTCTGTAAATGGGGGTGGGGCACAGTGGCGCAGTGACACAGTGGGTTGGACCAGGTTCTGCTCTCCAGTGGGTCTGGGGTTTGAGTCCCACTTGGGGTGCCTTGTGACAAACTGGCATCTTGTCCTGGGTGTGTCCCCTCCCCCTCTAGCCTTACGCCCTGTGTTGCTGGGTTAGGCTCCGGCTCCGTGCGACCCTGTATGGGACAAGCGGTTCAGACTGTCTGTGTGTCTGAACTTCAGACCCATAGCAAAACCAGTCTGAGTGAACCTGTACAGAAAGTCCCCAGTTTACCAGCAGTAATAAAACAGCCAATAAGAAAACAAGGAATCATAGCTGTCATCTGTTGCCATGGAACTTCATTTTCTGTTTTATAGTAATACTCAAGAAGTCCAGGGAAAGTTCTTTGGCTCTTTGATACCATCTACAGGGTTTTATCTCCAGAAAGAACAAATACTTTTTCACTAGCTTTCACCATTAACTGTAAAGTATTAAGATGGCACAACACAAGTGTCTACCATGTGGGAGGTTTAGGATACGAAGGTCCACTGTGTACAACTACAGACTTGTAACATATTTCTCAGTTCATAATACAACTATAACCATTCTTAATAGTCCAAATAATAACATAGGACACACATAAGGTAAACAAAAATTAGTCCCATTTTTATTTAACGAAGTAACATTTTTCATGTTAAAAGCTAAATGCCAAAAAGTTCAGAAAATGAAGTAAAGCTCTATACTGTTGCCTACAGAAAGGCTGAAGAAACCCAAGACACATGCAGAGTAAAAGAAAACTAAACATAATGCAGTTTGCTAATGTATTGGGCAGAGCAAAGGAAAACAAAAGAACTTGCAGGCCAAAAAGATATTTGATCATCATTTCAATATTGATAAAGGTGATCTAATTTAAAAAAAAAAAAAAACCTTGAAAATAATCACATTTTCCTCAGATTTGTACAGAAATGCCATTTCAGTGCAATGAAAACTATCAGCATTGATGAAATGACAAATACTCTTTTTTCCAACAATGAAAACACAACAAACCTTCTCATGCGATGTACTTTCTTTTTCACACCACTGTTTGGGCCTGTTGAAATAGGGAAATGGATGATACTACACCAAATTAGTTTGCTCTGGGTGGATGAGACAAATGTAGAAATGTTTGGCGAAACTAAAAACTGCCTTTAAAAAACACCACATACCACCTGTAAGCATGGTTGTGGAAACATTATGGCTTGAGGCAACATTTCTGCCTCAGGGCCTGGCCAGCTTGCCAATCATATCCAAAAGCTAAAACTGAACTGAAAGTGACACTTAGAACAAACTAGTGACCCAAATGACTCAAATAAATCCTCAAAAAACGGCTAAAAAAGAAGAGTGTGAGAGTGTGTTTCACTGATGTATGGATGAGTGACCCATTGTAAGTAGTGTTTCTAGCAGTGTAAGTCACCTTGGTGAATAGGGTGTATATGTATGTCATCCATTGTAAGCTGCTTTGGAGAAAAGCATCTGCTAAGTGAATAAATGTAAATGTAAATGTGAATGTAAAGAAATGGAAGGTTATGGAATGGCCAAGTTGTAGACAATTGCAAGACACCTACAAGAAGTGATTTCTATCAAAGGGTTCAGCACCAGCTATTGAAGACAGTGGGTGTAGTTATTTTTTCCACAGCAGGCAATTAATTTCTGACTTTTTTGTTGTAAAGCTATACTAGACAATCATGTGTCCTTATCCAAATCTCTCCTTCCCTTGATGTCATGCACTCTTTGTACTGTTCTGAGAGATATATGGTGCTTTGGTGGAGAGTGATTGCTAAATTAACAAATGTAAATATCAATGTAAATGCAAGTATAAAATGATTGAAAGAATAATTTATATTTTGAGATTCTTTTGATTGTTGGCACTGGCATCAGCATGGGCAATAGAGGTGAAGGTTTCAGTCACTTATTCCTTCACTCGGCTTTGTTAACCACTTGTCCTGGTTTGGGTCACAACACTCTGGAGTCTGTCCTGGAATCACTCGGAGCTGAGGGGGCACCTTGAACAGGACACCAGTCCATCACGGGGTAGCCACACATGCACACATTCACATACACAGTCACACAAAGTCACATGCCAGGAACAACATAGGGTCTCCAATTCATCATAACTGTATTTCTTTGGACTGTGGGAGGAAAGTGGAGCACCTGAAGAAACCCACATAGACACAGGGCAAACAGAGGCTCCACACAGACTCGGTTGTATCAGTACAACTTGTTGCATCACCTTGCCACCAAACTTCAATAACTTCAAATGAACCACAATTTTTGGAACTTCTTGGAGGGTATTTTGCAGTCACGGCTAGGAGTCGATGATTTAGAACTGTAACGTTCCTAACTGGAACTGCCAAATATGAGCACTATGTTAACAGGCATGCTGTTAAGAACTTCAAACTTCATTGGTGTCCAAATGTGTTGCTGGTTTACAGGGGGTCTAATCTTAGAGCCTAAGATCTGTCTGACAGTGACCCAGGCATCACTCTGTGGAGGAATTGGTGAACTGGCATCTCTATGTGTGATGTGAACCCAAGCACCACCACTACCTGCCATTCATTGCAGCAGTTACCTAGCTGTAATAAAGCAGCAACACGGCAATACAATAACTAGTTTTCTAGGGAGTTCTGCTGCTGTATGGTTTTGATGTCCTAAATTAACAAAGCTGATTTAATCTATTGAAAGGAGGTATAGGTATAATCTTAGTTTTAGTTTGGTAGATGAGTTGGAGAAGTCAGTTAAGCTTCTTGGTCTCAGGTCATGAAGATATTTGTTGGCTATGCTGGATGTTCTCTATGACTTTGGGTTGGTGGTTGGACTGGGACCTTGTGTACAGCCGTTTGAAAATATGCACAGGGTATAACATCTTTTCCTGTGTATCTTGAATGTGTTCACCACCTCATGGAGGTGATGTGTTCCTGGAAAACCCTTCATAAATCAAAGACCTAATCATCTCATTAGTTTCAATGATAAAAGATGTGTTCCTCAACTGTGTTTTCCCAAGCTGTATAGGTTG
Source organism: Scleropages formosus (assembly GCF_900964775.1). Taxonomy (NCBI): domain Eukaryota; kingdom Metazoa; phylum Chordata; class Actinopteri; order Osteoglossiformes; family Osteoglossidae; genus Scleropages; species Scleropages formosus. The sequence continues at coordinate 14,189,376 of NC_041823.1, read as the reverse complement.
AATCAGTTAGGTAGCAAATGGTAAACTACTTGGATCAAAAACTTTCCATGATGGGGCTCTACTTTTCACAGTTCAACATGGGCCTTCCTTTCAAGTACTTGCTCCACCTTATCATATCATCATGATGGAACACTGCCCAGACAAACCTCTCCAGCTTCCACTGCCTCCACCACCACACTGTGTTGTATCCAGGACTCTGCTTGCCCCACTATGAACAACACACTGAACTTCTTCCTTTCCTCACCTTAATGTCTGCTTCAGCAGTCCTAGGATCACTTGAGCCCCTGTATAGCAGAACTACAGACCAGATTACTTTAAATACAAAAATGAAACCAAAAATTTAAAAACAAAAAGTCAAAAGTATTGGAAAGCAAAGTAGAACAAAATCTCTCAATCCCAGAGAAACATCACTATCAGTGATACTAGTATCAATGTCAGATGATATCACTATCATCACACACTAATCGTTGTTTTAGTAATTACTGTACTGTCCTGCGCCGTTTGCACAGGTTTTGCACACTTGCACTTTATGTAGTCCTGTGTAAGTAGCTCAGTCTGTGTTGTTTTATGTAGCACCATGGTCCTGGAGGATCGTTGTTTCATTTCACTGTATAATGTAACAGAACACAGTACAGTGGCGTAGTGCACTTAGTTATAGTCGAAACACACTCCTGAGTCCTGGCTCTCCGGATCCCAATGGGACTGATAGACCAAGCGGCACCCGGGCTGGACAACATTCCAAATGATCTGAAACGACCGGCAGGACGGATTGAGAGGCGGACCGGGTCGACGGCTTTTGGTTGCGGCGAGCCCAGCAGATCAACAGCCCGAAGGAGAAAGCGCGGGAGACAGGGAGGAATCAGGAGGAGACTCCGGTCACAGGGATCCAGACCGGCACTACCTGCTATAATCCTGGCTAACCTGCGCTCCATTCAGAATAAAATGTGTTTACATAAATGAGCGGTGGTGTCGTCAATATTCTGTTAAACTGGTCTTATGTAATAATGGCTTTGAACTGCTGGGTATTGGGTTGAAACCATTTTACCTCCCTCGGGAATTTGGTTGCATCCTGCTGTTTGTTGTTTATGTTCCACCAAGCCGCGGCAAAGTGCATCAGGCTGCTGCTTCAATCAATAGCGGATAGTGTGTGCAGTTTACAACTACAATTTCCTGATGCTCCCACCATTCATTGTCCTTGGTGATTTTAACACCTGCAACCTGAAGAAAACTTTGCCAGGATTTCAACGGGTTGTAGCATCCGGAACGAGGAAGGACAACATACTGGACAAATGTTACATAAACATTAGTAATACCTACCAATCTAGAAGCAAACCCCCAATAGCCAATTCTGATCATAATGTGGTGCATCTTATTCCTACTTAACGGACCAAACTAAAAAGCAATAAACCTTTGAAAAGGGTGGTAAGGCACTGGACACAGGACAGCAAAGAGGGTTTGGGAGCCTGTTTTGACTGTACTGACTGCGAGGTGCTGAGGGAGGGCACTTTGGACTCAGCATGCTCAGTTACAACTGATTACATTAATTTTTGTGTTGAGTTTATTGTTCCTATAAAAACAATTAAGGTGTACCCTAATAACAAATCCTACATAACTAAAGATATTAAATGTATAATGTATCAGAGGAAAATAGCCTTTAAAAATAAGGACAAGCTGGAGCTGAAAAAGAGGGACAAGGAGGTGAGAGATAAAATTAGAAAGGCAAAGGATATTCATAAGAGATATCTCGAAGAGTCTTATAAGGCTAATAACCCCAGAAAAATGTGGGAGACCATGAAAAGCATGGCAGGTATGCCCAGCAAACAACAGGAGTCGTTGGTAACAAATGATGAGGTGGCCTCTGCTGTAGAGCTGAATACTTTTTTCACCAGGTTTGAGACCTCTGGGACTGTAGAGAGTTGCAGTGATGTGCTGAGATCAGTACTTATAAGGCCTGATGACAGAGTGAAAATCTCAGTAGGACAGGTGGCCAACGCATTTAGAAATCTTAATGAACGTAAGTCCACCGGCCCCGACAACATCAGTGCCTCTGTTTTGAAGAACTACAGGGAGGAGCTCGCCCCTGTGTGGCAACCCATTTTCCAGCAATCGCTGGATACACACACGGTCCCCAGAGCCTGAAAAACTTCCCATGTAATACCACTTCCTAAGAAAAAATGTCCTAAAGAGTGTAATGATTATCGACCTATAGCTCTTACTTCTGTACTGATGAAATCTCTGGAAAAAATCATCTCCCATTTGCTCTCTCAGTCTATTCAGGGAAAATTAGACCCTTACCAGTTTGCTTACAAGCGCGAGCGCAGCACTGAAGATGCAGTAGCCACCCTCATGCATCTTGTTTTAAAGCATTTGGATACACCAAAAAGCAAACCCTATGCTAGAGTATTGTTTATATCGATTTTTCTTCGGCATTTAATACAATCAAACCAGACTTGCTGCTCTCCAAAATGCACCAATTGGGGATAAATTCATGTCTCATTTATTGGTACAGTTCTTTTCTCACTAACAGACATCAACTGGTTAAAATTAATAACACATACTCCCCCTTGCGTATAACAAGCACTGGCGCTCCTCAAGGTTGTGTCAGTTCACCGCTGTTATTTACTATTTACACCAATGATTGTGTCATCAGAATGCCTAATCATTATCTCATCAAATTTTCTGATGACACAGCATTGGTAGCACTGATGACCGAGGGGGAGAAGCCAGATTCCTATTTTGACAGTGTGAACACAGTGGTCCAATGGTGTACCCAGAATGCCCTTATTTTAAATCCCATCAAAACAGAGGAAATACTTTTTGGATCCACAGAGTTCACACCAGTCTCAGTCACCATTCACAACAAACCTATAAAGCAGTCCTCAACTTTCAAATATCCGGGAGTGTATGTGGATAATGCCCAGTCTTGGTCATATCATGTGGATTAGATATGTAATAAGGTCCAACAGAGAATCTACTTTCTGAGGAGACTCAGATGTTTTGGTGTCAGCAAGGAGATTATTTATTTATTCTTTTGTTCCACAATTCGCAACATTCTGCTATATGGAAGCCCGGTTTGGCTCTGTGGCCTCTCTGTTCAGCAGAAAAGCAGAATTTTAAGACTGCTGAACATTTGCTCAAAGATGGTGGGTCATTCTTTGGTAAATTCTTTCTTTGACAGTTGCACTAAGCATACCCTCAAACTGGCAGAGAAGATCAGTACAGACCATTCTCATGTTCTACATGAGGAGTTTCAGCTTCTGCCCTCTGAGAGGCGTTTTAGGGTGCCAGACTGTAAGAGGAATAAGTACAAACATTCTTTTATTCCTCATTCCATCACATTACTGAATCAACAGAGCAGGTCAAGGAGGTAACCCCCCCCTACCCTACGCACCCATATTTGCGCGCGCGCGTGCACACACACACACACACATACATACATACAAGCAGATACACCTCATTATTGTTTGGATTTTGATTGATGTACCTGCACTAAATGCAAATGCATATTTATTCATGCTGTTTCTGTGGATTTGTATTTATGTAATGGCTTTTTATTGTTTTGTGTGATGTCTGAGGTAAATTGATTGCTGAGCTGGTGAAGCAAGACAAATTTCTGTGCAAACAGACAATAACCGGAACCGGAGTCTACCTGGCAATACAGGGCGTAAGGCCGGAGGGGGAAAGGGACACACCCAGGACAGGACGCCAGTCAGCCGCAAGGCACCCCAAGCAGGATTTGAACCCTAGACCCACCTGAGAGCAGGGCTGCGGTCCAACCCACTGCGCCACTGCGCCACTGCACCCTGCGTGAGAAACATCATTGTGATAATGAATAAATGAAACAATAAACATTAGCAAAAGACATTGTTCCACAGCCAAGATTAGGAACAACCAGATCACCAAAAATCCCCTGGAACCTTTTCAAACCCTGTGGTTAGTAAGAAATGCCCATCTAAGAAGAGAGATGGGGAAGAGAAAGTGAAAGAAGCAGAAAGGCTTCTTGGCTTTTACAGTGATTAGTGGAATTGAGTAGCTTGGCTTAAATTTAAGAAGTTTATACTGTAAGCACTTCACATAGTGGATTGGAGTTATAGGATGTGAAATCAGATATAAGCTTTACAGTCACTTTAATGTTTCAGCTGATTTGGATTAGGAAAACTTTCTCTTACTTCACCACTATTCTGACCAATGAGAAATTGGATAAACTGATGATAACACTGTTGTCAAGTAGAAGGTATCACAGTGGGATATCATTGCATATATTATATGATATTGAAAAGTTTAAACTGTAACTACAACATTCACACCCCGAGGTGCGCTGTCACAGCACCAAACATTTCAAATCTTTTGTTGTCTTTTATTGCCTTCTTCTGAACATATTTTACTTTTTTGTTTTCATTATGTTTTGTAAGAGCATTAGTACATTTTGCAAACCACACTTAGCCCATTGCAGCACACTCACACTCATACTCACACTCACTCATTGACTGTCAGTACTGCTGATACAAACTAGAATGGTGGTGATCCACAGTCTATGGGGTGCGAGGCCGAGGATGGTACACATTGGATGTGATGCCAGACCATCACAGGCCATTTCAGCACAGTAAATACAAATGGACATAGCATATATTAAGATATCTATAACTGTTGGTTGATTATTTGACAACTTTTTTAAGTAAATTAAAACTGAACTATATGAAGTTTGACTCTGAAGTGGAAGGATTAGGTATTTCTCTCAAAAACATTCTTATTGTTTCTTCAAGTTTCAAGTTTATTTTCATAGGTACAAGTACCGCGTACAAGTATCATGAAATTCTTCTTGAATGCTTCTCCACAGACTATGAACAAAACAATAGAAATAGTGCACAAAAACAGAACAATAACAATGACAATGAGTAATGCTAAAAAAACAATAACAATAAATAACGGTAACAATAAAAGAACAAATAACGGTAGACAGCCAGAGACTCAGAACATGAGAATGCTTAGAGTGACAGTGTAATCTACCAATGGGCTTGGGTCGAGCAGTTCAACTTGTTACTACAGGTGGCACATTGGTGAGTGTTGTATACTCTTACAGCAGTGGGGTAAAAGCTATTCCTGTACCTAGCTGTGCGGGTTCGAATAGACCGGAGCCGCTTAGCAGACAGCAAAGAAGAGAAAAGTGCCCGTGCGGGGTGACTATGATCTTTCATGATGCGTATCGTCTTTCTGAGGCAGTGTGTGGTGTAGGTGTCCTGGACTGCTGGTACCTGTGTGCCGATGATTTCCTGAGTTGTTTTGACCACCCTCTGTAGGGATTTCTTGTCCCATATGGAGCAACTGCCACCCCAGGATGTAATACACCCTGTGAGGATGGACTCCACAGCACACATGTAGAAAGTGGTGAGGACTGTAGTGGACATCCTGGCTTTCTTCAGACGCCTGAGGAAGTGGAGGCGTTAATGGGCCTTTTTGATGGTCGATGCTGTGTGCTCAGTCAATTTGAGTTTGGCAGTGAGGGTGACCCCTAGGAATTTGAAGCTGTTGACCCTATATGTATATGAAAATGAGTTACTTGTAGTTTTATACTTATATTATCATAAACATGTACAATTTTTCCAGTATTTAGTCACGAAGAAACGAAAGTGATCACATCAAAGTGCTTCTCCAATTTAAAAAGAAGAGTTGAAAATTCCCAGTGAGTTCATTAAAAGTCTCTAGTGGCACCTATAGAACAGTTGACGGTGCCCAAGGAGAGCTTTGCGAATCACTGCCACCAGTGGTGAAGTTTTTGAAGGTATTTATTTTGTACATTTAATTTAAGAGGTTTGACATGAATGAATCAAAGCACAGTAATCCGTTAGGAAACAAATGAAATGGGGAGGCCAAATATTTAAGACAGACATGAGTTGAAGGTCGATGAGGTATTTAACCTGGTCTCATTTGGCACTTGCAGGTTTAAAACTAAAGAGAGGTTTGTGTGTCTCCAGGGCCACAGACTAGCAGATATAGAGCAGTGTTCTGTTCATGTCATGATCCCTGGGAGCAGAGACTGTCCCTCCTCCACCAAGGGACTGTTCACACTTTGTCACCGTTCACTCTGAACACTCCTTATACGTAGGGATTGTCTTCTTTGCTTTTAGACATTTAGTGTGCACCTGTTTATATTCTTGTCTTGTTTTTGTCGTGAAAGTCAAATCAGTATCAGTGTGTTTTCTTAAACTCCACACCCAAGTCCACTATTAGTCCTGTTCCTGCATGACGTCTTTACTAGCTGCAGTAGTTACAGTAGTGAGGACAAGTCAGCACCAGGGCCTCGACTCCTGGCTGGATACAGTGATGTCAACAAAGGGCCTGATTTTGTTTGTTTAAAGACACAGATTTATATTTCTTTGTATCTTCTACTGGGGGTGCGGTGGCGCAGTGGGTTGGACCGCAGTCCTGCTCTCCGGTCGGTCTGGGGTTCAAGTCCCGCCTGGGGTGCCTTGTGACGGACTGGCGTCCCGTCCTGGGTGTGTCCCCTTCCCCCTCTGGCCTTACGCCCTGTGTTGCCGGGTAGGCTCTGGTTCCCCGTGACCCTGTATGGGACAAGCGGTTCTGAAAATGTGTGTGTGTGTGTGTGTGTGTGTATCTTCTACTGACTGAATCTACAGTCCACACTTCACAGCAAGCTTTAAAGTGCTTTAAATATTAAACCTTTTATATGCAGTCATTCTAATCTAAACAAGTCAACTGTTACAAGGGATTAAATTCTACATGACGTTGTGGCCTTTAAGTTTTTTCCTTAAAAACAGAAAGGAATTCAAAAGGTAATGCTAAAAATTTTTATACTTGTTCGTTTTTAACAGACTTATATCAGCACAGCTCAGTTCTACCATCAGTCATTCGAATCGGGAAAAATTTATTCTATGAACTTGCAGCCTCCTATAAAACAAGTCTGACCGAACCTGTAAAAAGTCCCCAATTTCACAGCAATAATGATAACACACACACACACACTTTCAGAACCGCTTGTCCCATACGGGGTCACGGAGCCTACCCGGCAACACAGGGCGTAAGGCCGGAGGGGGAAGGGGACACACCCGGGACAGGACGCCAGTCCGCCGCAAGGCACCCCAAGCGGGATTCGAACCCCAGACCCACTGGAGAGCAGGACTGTGGTCCAACCCACTGTGCCACCGCACCCCCTACTAATGATAACACATTTTAGCCAATAAGAAAAAAGCAAATTAAATACGTAATTTGTCGTCAGGTAGTTTGATTTTCTTTTCAATATCTAAAAAAGTCCAAGGCAAGTTCTCGTTTGCTCTTCGGCTCCATCTACAGTCTTTTTTTTTTTTTCTCTCCAGAGAGAACAAAATACTTTTCCAGTGGCCTTCACTATGAATGAATGAATGATAGTTTTTTTTCATCACAGAGGGAGATTGGTTTAGGCTGCAGCAGAAGAAAACGAACGACATACATATATGTACACATACGTACGACATATACAATAGAAAGAATATTAATATACATACACATAAGTAACCAAACAGAAAAATAAATAGAAGAATATTTTACCAAATGAAATAAGAACAAAAAATTACGTGAATTAGTATGCAAACATATTTAAATGTAAGCGAAAAATGCTATTATTAATTGTATTAATTGTAAAACATTAACAGGCACAACAACAAAAGCTGAACACAAACGAATCATAAGATGTTTAGGATACAAGCCAAGGGTTCACTACATAAAACTACAAACGGTCATTTCCCCGTATAATATAATTATGATCATTCCCCTTTTTTTTTCCAGTTATATCATAGGACATGCGGAATCTAATTAAAATAGCTTTTTGTTTTAAAACCTAAGAAGGAAAACAGAGTTGAAAATGTATTAAAGCTCTCTACTGCCATCTAGAGGCCCAAGCAATAGCTCACAGATGCATAAACAATTCACCAATAACATTTATTTGTCCATATTTTCTGAAGTACATTGTGTCTTAAATTAGGGATTTTTTAAAAATATTTATTACACTCATTTTATAACGCATGTGGATGCATCAATGGTATAACCTAGATCACTGCGTGTTTTAGGTTTTTCGACATCAGATACCCACACCAAGGTATCCCAACCAGGACTGATGGGAGACCCTTCTCTGAATCCCAGCCTGCATCCAGGTAGCACCACGTTGAACCAGTGGTTCACCTCTCCTGATCCACAGGTTTCAGAATGCAGCTCCAGGGCTGTAACCACTATGCCACCTGCTGCCCATTTTTTTTTTCACTTTTCTATACAACATCCACAAATCCAAACCAGCATCCTGTGTAAAGACACATATTAATATAAATTTTGTGTTAATACAGTTTTGCATATCTGATAGGAATTTTATTTTTGACAGGGATTTATCTTTTACGCCTCATATTAATTGTCTCAAAGGATTTATTTCTTTTCATTTAAAAATATTTTTAAATTGAGGAATTTTACCTCTACACAACTGGGAGAAGAAGATTGATCTTAGCTTTAATTATTCGTAAGTCCAACCATTATGTCACTACAGCCAGTTTGTACAGTCAGTTATTAAGTTGACAAATTTTCCAGCAATATTAAGTCTGGAAAAGTTTCCTTCCTCTTATACCCTTCAGGGTTAGGGTGCGCTTCTCCAGCTCACTAACTTTAGCTAGCAGTTCTAAAGCTCACTAAACATTTCTTGGCAAGTAAACCTGGTCGTGTGATCAGAACAAAGTCATACAGGCAGCATGGCATCGCAGCAAATGTTCTGCAGAGGTTCCAACACACAGTGTGGCAGTGACACACACAATAGATTATGTGGATGCATGCAAGATGCCGAGTCAAACCTGACCCACAACGACCACTCGCGTGATTTTCAAGGCAAGTCAAGGGAGGAACACAGGTGGGTAATAAATGATATAATGAAACAAATGTGCTATTTCCAATAGTCTGAAAGAGTGGTGATGGATTAATACAGCAGTGAAGCACTAATGTATTTGCTTCCACTGCTGTGTTTTATGTACTTTTTTGCCATTTATTATAATTTAATGTTGATTGTTTGAGGCATCAATTTCAGAATAAACGTGTATCTTCAAAACTCAAAAACACAATGCAATTAATTAGGGAAAACATGAAATATCATCTTTATACTGTTTTGTTTGAATATAAGTCAAAGTAAATATCAAAAATCACTCCTTCTTGTTTTTATTAGGATTTTTCATATGTCCCAACTTTTTTGGAATTGGGGCTGTATCTGGTAATGATACCCAAAGTAAACCATTGTCTACTATATAACTATGAAACCAACAAGACTGCTGGGGAAAGGTGTTTTGGGCAGCACGGTGGGACAGCAAGTAGCACTGCTGTCTCACAGTGCCTGGGTGGTGTGAGAGAACATGGGTTTGATCCCCTCTCAGTCTGTGTGGGTTTCCTCCCACAGTCCAAAGCCATGCTGTTCAGGTTCTCCCATAGTATGTTAGTGACAGAGAGAGTGTTTTCCACTGATGTATGGATGAGTGACCCAGTGTAAGTAGTGTATCTAACAGTGTAAGTCACCCTGGTGAATAAGGTGTGTGGGCTAATAACAGTACATAGAATTCACTGGAAGTTGCTTTGGAGAAAAGCATCTGCTAAGTGAATAAATGTAAATGAATCCTTCTTTCTGGAATATTTGCTTTGTATAAATCCAATGAACTGCGTATACCCGCTCATGCATGTTAGTTTGTCCCACAGCATGGTTTTTTTGGATGACAGCAGCTTTGTATTTTGAAAATATACATCTTTAGTCTGCTACTTTGATTAATGGATTGCATTCTTTACTTTCAGTATTTATTTGACCAAATGTTTGAATGTACTGGACCTTTTCAAAACATGGTAAGAAAACATATTGATAATTGATGTCATTAACAAAAGTATTTCGAAAACAAATATTACAATAGGGAGAAACATTGTAACTTTTGGCACTGTTGGCACAAGCTTCTTCGAATTCTGTGAAGTCACATGACTGAGGAGAAGGTAAATGTGAGGACACCTAGACTGACCAATGAGTGGGACAGAAAGCTCTGCTACTCTATTGAGCAAGAGTTGAGTTATTTGCTGAAAACACAACCAATTCATAATTGTCACTCATGTTTGTGGAGATGTTTCTTTACCACTCATTACTGAGCTTTTTACAAAAACCTTGTCAGTCAGACAACTGTCAAAAAACCCAATTTTTTCACATTATTGCAAGCTTTATCTTCAAATAATCTTCCCTGTGCTCATGTAAATGTACTAATTTTATATCCTGTGCAAGACCATTTTCATTACCACAAGGCAAGAAACACAACTCATTATGGCACCAGAGACCTCTGAAGAGTTGAAGGTGTTATTAATAAATCAACACAGTGAGAAGACATGATAGGACAGGGGTTAACGGGGGTTAAATATTAAGGTGGGAGAGGTGGTGGGGGGTGGGTACTGTTTATAAAGACTGAGTCAGTGCCGAAACTCATCAATGCGGCTCTACCAGGACTGACAGAGACTTCCAATCACAGCCATGGAGTCTCCAGTGGTTCTACTGCTGTGCTTCAGCTTCTCTGTAGTAACTGTTTCGACACAGGACATGTGAGTATTATTTAAATAGCCATGAATTTGAGAATCTTTGTTTCAGTTACATGGGACATGCTTGGCATATATGCAGCTTTAGTCATATTATTTTAGACAGTAGGAAAGAAAATTTTTTGTTTAAAAGATGGCTCAGTAGCAATGTTACCCACTTTTAACCCATGTTATGTGGTTTAAAACTCAGTTTAATCAATAAATATCCTTTTGTTGTTTGTGTGGATGAAGTGGTTTCAAGTAGTATTTTGACAGCTCAGATTTGTGTCAAACCAGGGGATTACCTGCAATCCATGCAAAATAAACTTAAGTTTAAGATACAATACCAAAAACCAGATCATAATCATATTCAGTAGAATAATTTCTTACACCAATAACTGATGAGATCAATATTTATTTGGATAACTAATTTTTATACTTAAATAAAAATGGATGAATGAACTTTAATTAGAAATGGACTAAGACTCATTTCAACATGTGCCAGTTTAACTGAGTTGCTACTGAATTTTGAAATGCACCAAAACTGAAATACTTGAGCAATTCACTTGCTCCCTCGTCTTCCTCCATCAGGTTCCTGGTGACGGCTCCCAGTGTGTTTCATGTGGGAGTGAAGGAGCGTGTATCTGTTCAGTTACCCTCCAGCCTGCTCAATCAGCCTGTACTTCTCTACTTGGAACATGAGACCAGTGGGCTGCTGATGTCCAATAGGGCTACTTTTCAGATGACCCAAGAGAAACAAATTGGAGTTGTAGAACTCGAGGTATTAGGATCTAATAACTCCCTGAATAAATATTAATACAGGATTCTGAGACAGTCTGAGTGAGAAGAACTTTTTTGTTAAACTGAAAAATGTTTATATAATTTCCTATATTTCAGGCTCATTTAACATATGAAATTAGAACAAGTGATTAAAAACCAAAAGTCAGATTTATGGACAACTCACCGCTCACATCTAAGTTACGTTGGTGAAACTTTATGTACTCCTTACATCTTTTATCTCTCTTTGATTCACTTTATATGATTATAAAATATGTCAAAGTGCTATGATGGTGCACCATGTAATGATACTGCCTCAAAGGGACGAGGTTATGATTTCGCATCTGGACTTGAATCCAGCTCAGTTTGAGAGCAGTTTGTTCTCACCCTGTTCATGTGGGCTCCTCCCACAGTCCAGAGAACATCATGGTAAACCACTTACTATCCCTTTCTTACCATGGAAACCATGCAAGTGATTGCCATGAATCAGCTTTTACCTGATGCAAATTCCTCTTTCCTGAACAAAGAGAATAGAAAGAATTAACTGTTCATTCTACAACAAAATGTTGGCTCAGTCCATCATCTACAGTCTCAGTTACAACTGAGTCAGTGTTTTAGAAACAATATATTATAGACAAAAATTAACTATTTGTCACTAATTATGAGATTTTTTTCTTTGCAGGTGGACAGAGAGAAAATGTCAAGCCTTCCTACGTTGAACCCAACACCGTTCTACTTGGCACTTGTGTGTGAGATCAGACCTGGTCAGAGGGAGATGGTCAGAGTGCTGGTTTCTCAACACAGGGGCTACATCTTCATCCAGACAGATCAGCCTGTCTATACCCCCACACAGACAGGTGAGCTCCCACAACCTGCCTGCTCACAGCTCTAATTAATTAACCAGCATTATAACCTGCCAAAGAAAGTCATCCTAATTTTAAAAACATTTTCATTACAGAGGGATTTATACAAAAATAGGTATAAAGGTTTTGCAGAAAAATTTTGTAGTACAGCCAGACATGAAATCTCTGTAATAGCAGGAATTCTGTTTGTGGTGCTACAGCACTGAACATTTTCACAGGGTTTTCCTTTGGATGGTCTGGTTTCCAAACACAGTCTAAAGACTTTGACTAAACATCCCAGCCACTGTGAGGCACCACTGCTATCAGCTGTGCCACTGAGCTGCCCTCAGGTTAAAATTTACAAAACAACATCCTTATAGGGTTTTTGTCTTGGTTAGAAGTAGATATAAAGTCAGTGAGTATACTGTGGCCATTGTGGGACACAGGGGGCCACGTGGACAAAACAGAGGACAAGTTTTCTCCAGCAATTTTTATTCCCAAGCAAAGGCAAAAACCAGAATGGGGGAAACGGCCCCTTTAACTCCACATACCAGTAAGAACTAAAGAAACACAATACAATCCAGCAATGGGAGCACAAAAATAGCCCGCATATCACCAACCTGGGCCCATCTTTTTTGAAGCCCTTCTCTTCCCCATCCAACTCCCTCAAACACTCTTCTAGACTCTCATGGCATGCACACACACACACACACACACACACACACACACACACACACACACATTGTCTGAACTGCTTGCCCCATACGGGGTTGTGGGGAGCTGGAGCCGGAGCCCGGCCTGGGAACACAGGACGTAAGACTGGAGGAGGAGGGGACACACCCAGGACAGGAGACAGTCCATCACAGGGCACCCCAAGGAGGACCTGATCCAACACACTGCGCCCCCCCCGACTCATGGCAGCTGCTTTAAATGTCCTGGCTGCTTGCCTCCCACGTGAAGGCAACTGGTCATCATTATTCCTTTGAGGTGAGGCAGGGGTGAACAGTTACAGGACGGTCTATCAGTTCGAGCCCTGCCCCATCCTACAGGTATACCGTCCACCAGCTCACAATATATAGAACACATTGTGTAGGCCAGTTTACTAAATGAATAATGTGCTGAGTAACACCAGCCAGTTTATTATCATTAACTTCAAAGTAAGTGTGGTATTGTTATGAAATAATGCTACAATAAATATAAAAAAATAATAGTAGAAAAACTACTGCTAAAAGTAGTGTAAGTAGTAAATGGGCTATTAAAATGACATAATTGTCAAGAATTCATATTTGACAATTTTCCCTAAAGGTTTTGCTGGAATTTTAGTGTTTCAGCTAAAAAATGAATAGTGTTTTCACTATTTCCTTTTCTGCACAAAAGTGATGCAGATTAAAATATTATATATTGGTAGCATTAAGTACCATCATTGCGTGACATAATACCTTTGTATTTTTGTACATTTAGTAATACGTTAGTAATAGAGTCTTCTGTGTTTTACCGAATCAGTGAAATACAGGATTTTTACCCTGGATCACTCCATGAGGCCCCATGCCGAACCCATATCCATCTCTGTTTTTGTAAGTATATTTTATTATCAGCAGAAAAGATAAATTTACTGCTTTTAAAATGCCTGTCCTATTTCCTTATGTGAAGTGTTTTACTTTCAGTGACTTTGCTGTACAGTTTTTTGTACGGAGTCAGTGGTTCAACTGTGATGAATAATGTTGCTGATCCTGACAGACAGCAGTGATCTCAGTGACTGTCAACGCACTGTCTAACATAATTTCAGCATTGATAGATTAGACCATATTTTGTAGTTTCTATCCGCTAAGAAAGCCTTCTGCTGTTGGACTGACAGAATGCTGGTGGGAACAGGGTGACATCGTGGACTGTAAGAGAAGCAGATGGGATCTACTCCAGGAAACTGAACATTCCTGATGTCTCTGAGTGGGTTATCTAAGGACCAAGTCAACATCCTGACATGCTGAACATTTAGCCCTAGGATGAAGCTTTTAAGATATTGACTGTTTTATAAACAGCTGAGTTATTTATATTGTTTTTCTAAAATAACCAATGTTTTAATGGTAATTGAATAATACACTTTATACATAAACATTAACTTTGCATTACGTTTGCATTGTTAACGGTAGCAGACTGGTACCAGCCTAAAATAACATTTTTACAATTATTCTAATTTCTAAAATCAATAAGTGATGTACAAGACATCATAATCATATGTGTATTCTTAATATTTCCATAGTAATAAAGTGTGCAAATTAATCACAGAAGATACAATATGACTTATAAAGCCATAGAATTGTGATGTAATGCATTATAAGACATATCTTGGATGTACTGATTATAATACACTTTAGACCAGGTGTGTGGAGGATTGTGGCTCACTATCAAGGGGATGAGAAGAACGCCGCCACCCGAGAGTTTCAAGTAAAGAAATTTGGTGAGGAAGACATGTGTCGTGCTCATCTTCCTACGCCTTTTATACTGGTTTTTCCCCCAGAATAAAAATTTGCACTCCATTAAAGCACACAGTACATACATCCTTTAGAGCTTTACAATGAATACTTAGATATATTTATGTTAACTCAGTGTGCAGTTAAGTTTTGTATATAATTTCTTCTGCTGGTTATTTGCTTTGCTGTGTCAGTCATGCCAAGCTTCGATGTGTCCATCAAGCCTGAGCAGAACTACTTCCTGGTGACCACGGAAAAATTTCATTTCACCATCCACGCCTCGTAAGAGCACATGGATCAGCTTGACCTTCTAACCAGTGTTAAAATCCAAAAAAGTGGCACTGTATAGTCTGTGAAATATTATTATCCATTATAGCAATATGAACAATATTTTAACAATTTTATATTTATATCCCTCATTTATTATGCCTCCTGAAAATCCTTCTGTCAAAATTCACTTTCCTGAAGGTACTCATATGGTGAGACAATAAAAGGCGCATATCACTGCCGGTTTGGAGTGAGACAAGAGGCCACAGGAGATGCAGACACCAGGAAGCCGGAGACCATCATCATCAGGGGGTTGGAGAAGTCTGGATCGGTGAGGGGGGAGGCAGCTGGGGAGGAACGCAGGTGGTTCCATTGTGAGAACCGCCTCTGATACAGCGCTGAATAACTGGACTTTCTTGTTCCTTGACAGGTGAACAACGGGGAGGCAGAGGTCACTCTTTTCAGACTCCAAATAGAAAACCTCCTGAAGGAGCGCAGTGCTAACTTGACACAGTTGGCTCTGGACAGAACGCAGCTCTACGTTGCTGTGACTGTCATCGACATCGCCAGTAAGGAGGGCTTACTGGGTGTCCGAGGGTCAAGCGGACAGGAATTTTGTGCTGGTTTGTGGGCTGGGAGTCAATCCGAAAAAGAGTTGATTCTCCGATTCCAAGCGGCAAGGAATCGAGAGTCGACTCTATGCTTGGGAGTCGATCCCTCACAGTGAAATTAATCTCACATTTGTGCTTGTCCCACAAAAGTAGTACTGCTCTGCCCCACCACTTAGACGACATGAAAAGAGAGAAGTAAAAGAAGAAGTTTGATTCAGATTTGGCTGTTGTTTACAAATGTTGCCCTCCACACAGCGCATATTAATAGTTTGGCAGTACTTTAGACAAGTCGAAAAACAAAGTAAATTGTAATATTTGTAAGAAAATGCTAACATAGAAGAACATCGCCAATGATAAAATACGTAAAGGCTACGCATCACAAGGAGCTGACAGACAAAGCTTAGGTACCGACATACCCACATATTGTCCCTACATACCCACGTTTAGTTTTTCTGACCAAATCTTTCATTTATCAAGGTAATTGATACCAGTCTTTTCACACACACACACACACACCACCTGAAGTAGCTTGTTCCATATGGGGTTGGGGGAGCCGAAGCCTAACCCAGCAACACATGGAGTAAGACTGAAGGGGGAGGGGACACACCCAAGACAGAGCACCAGTCCCTCACAAGGCACTACAAGCTGGACTTGAACCCCAGACCCACCAGAGAGCAGGACCCAGTCCAACCCCCTGTGCCACTGCAACCCCCTAGACCAGTCTTATCAGAATGTTTTATCCTTAGATTTGTTTACATCTTGTCTTATTCTCCATCAGGTGGAGAACTGCAGGAAGCAGAAGTTTTCATTCCCATTGTTTCTCAGAGATTCTCTGTGGACTTGTCTCGCACACGGTCCTACTTCATTCCTGGGGTGCCCTTCCACGTCTCGGTGAGGAACGCTAACCATTCTAATGAAACCATTGACACAGCACCGGTGAAATACTATGAAAAGCTTTGATTACTGATTTGATTTTCTACATTTATTTTTTTCCAGGCTGTGGTTCACCTCCCAGATGGCTCTCCAGCAGCGAATGTCCCTGTGGATGTTCATGTGACTGGTTCTTCAGCGAAACCCCAGAGTGTACAAACTAATGGAGAAGGGGCAGCACACCTTGTTTTTAATAACATTCCTAATGATCGGCCAGTGACTGTTAAAGTGAGTTTCAACTGACACCTCCTTTCAGCTTTGAGTATTATACATAGTACCCTTCAAAAATTTGGACACACCTATTCATAGACAGGTTTTCATTAACTATTTTCTACATTGGTTCCAGACCTTCTGTTTTATTCAGGTCTAGATTTTCACTGGGCCACTCATGAACATTTGCTTCTCTGTGTGGGTTGTTCTGTTGTTGCTTGTCCTTATTGTCATTGTGTAGTAGTTAATTTTCTCACCAGCTCCAGACTGGAACAGGTTTTCTTCCAGAATTTGTTTGTATTCGACACCATTCACCTTTCCCTTGATCTTCACATAATACACCATTAATCTGTCTGATAACATTTCTATGAATAAATATGTTGTCAAAAAATAAGTAAGTTTAAAGGAGCTTTGTGTTGAATAACAAATTTGTAATTAAATGTAAAACTTTTTGGTGTATAATATTTTCTTTGTTTCCTTTTCAGGTGACAGTAGATAATCATCCTTCTGAGAAAACCGTGTTTCCTTCCTTGTCATCAAGCAATAATTACCTGTACATCGATGTGAGCTCAAAGGTTGTTTCCCCAGGGGAGGAGGTCATCGTTAATTTCAATGTCGTCGGAAGCAGTCTGGCTGGTAACCAGATTTACTACCTGGTGAGAGATAGAGTTATTATAATAATTTGTTCTTGAGGTACTAGTGGGCATGGTGGTGCGGTGGTGCAGTGGGTTGGACTGGGTCCTCCTCTCCGGTGGGTCTGGGGTTCAAGTCCCGCTTGGGGTGCCTTGCGACAGACTGAGGTCCTGTCCTGGGTGTGTCCCCTTCCTCTCCAGCCTTATGCCCTGTGTTGCTGGGTAGGCTCTGGTTCCCCATGACCCTGTATAGGACAAGCAGTTCAGAAAATGTATGTGTGTGTTCATTCTTGAGGTATTACATGTATGTGGTATTAGTAACACCATAGTATTTTATGATTGTAAGATATATTCAGCTCTTCCTTTCAATCAAGCAGTCCTTTGTATCTGTAACATTGAGATAACATTTTAATGCATTTTTGCTTTTTTACATCCCAATTTATATTTGTCCTGCAGGTTCTTAGTAAAGGAGTCCTCAGAGCACAAAACTCTGAACCATCAGGACCATTAGTACAAATTAGACTCCCCGTGAGCAGTGATCTGATTCCCTCTTTCCGCCTTATTGGCTACTACTATGACCAAACAGGTGACATCATAGCGGACTCAGTGTGGGTGGACGTTGAGGACGTCTGTGAGGGGAAGGTGAGAAAATAACCACATACAATCAGTATTAGTACTGCACTGAAAAAAACTGCCTGAAATCCTATATTGTACTGATACGGTGTATTGCATTCAGAACAGGAAGTGCTTTAGTGAATGATATTCTAAAAGCGTAAAGGTTCATCATATTAATAGTAAACTTTTTTCATATATGCTTTTTGGATGCATCTTCACAAGGCAGTTAAAGAAGTACAGTTAAAAGAAAAATATGTAGCGTTATGAGTCTGTGTGATCTGCATTGGCTCTACATTACCTCTAGTTACCAAAGAAAGAAAGAATAATTTTTGTGAAAATGTTCCATTGATATCTTGCTGGAGATGAAGCAGTTATTACATTGTTGTGACATTATTAACAGATTTTGCTGAGTGCAAAGGAAGAACACATACCAGGCAAGCTAGCCAAGCTGGATATAAACCTGGAAGGGCAGAAAGCCAAAGTAGCCTTACTGGCTGTTGATACAGCCATCTATGCCTTGAACGTCCACAACAGATTAACCCCCAAACAGGTAACTGTAAGGAATGTAGTTATATATCCACTATATTTCTGTAAAAAAAAAAGGTAATTGTTAAAAAAAATATTATCAAAATGTTAGCAAGAATGAACACTAAAGAAAAATCGGGGCCAGTGTATACAGTAGCAGATAAAATACAAGTATTTCTAACTTATACTGTTTAGATGGAAATCATTTTGTTGTTTTTTGTGGAAAGAAAAACAGGTCAATTTTCTGTTCTTTAAATGTAAAGACAAAACAACCAGGATTGATTACAAGATTATTGTCCGGAAGTCTTGCTGCATGACTATATCACCTTACCAATCACTGTCGAGTTGTTCCACAGCAGTTAATTAACTGTGTGTGCAACACAACGGAAAACTTTTTAGCTGTGAACAAATTAATCTGATACAGCTATGAAAAGAACAGCAGCGATTCAATCATAGGTTTATGTTTATTTACAGTAATACACTCTGGTATATCATTGCATTGAATTGCAACATATACTACACACTTCTGTGTAGAGGTAGTCATTGCACAAAGCCATTTTAGCTGTACTGCTTGTACTTCTCCCCAGGTGTTCGCCTCCATGCAGTCCTATGACCTGGGCTGCTCGTATGGAGGGGGCAGTGACACGGCTAATGTTTTCAATGATGCTGGGCTGTCCTTTATTTCTCACTCTAAGACAGTCAAATCAAGGATGAGAATAGGTATGAATCTGTGTTTTTTTTAATTCCATAGCATGAGCAATGCACCTATAAGCAAACAACAAGTCACAAAATAGCAATTTATATACAAAATGGAAAAAATGAGAAAGGCCTTTCTATCCATTTTGGCTGCTCTATGAAGAAGTCACTACTAGAATGAATGTTTGCCTGAACAGGACTTCTGATGGTATATTCTGCTTACAGGCTTTGGTTGTGAGTCTGGCTTCCGACGCCAGAAACGTTCCCTTGACCTACAGCAGCTCATGAACTCCAAAGGTCAGTCCTGGCCGCAAATATTTACTTAGAGTTTTACTGCAATAACTGTTTGCTGGTGTTTTTTTATTAAATCTCCATAAACATTTTCTTCTATAATATTTTCTGATTAAATATTCCTTATTTTGACTAGTCTGCTGTTAATCATGTTTATAGACTAAAATGACACGTACACTTCATTGTTTTACCAAACTCATTAATAGAACACATATCTACCATTTTCCGAACTCCCATGTTTACACTGCTGTGAAGCGGTTTTCTTTGTTTTGGAGCTTTTTGGTGTTACATTTCAACAGATTTTTTTCAGTTCCAGTAGGATATGAATGAGGCGTCAGAGAGAAAAATATCACATCAGTATTGTTTTCATGGGGTGCGGTGGCGCAGTGGGTTGGACCACAGTCCTGCTGTCCGGTGGGTCTGGGGTTCAAGTCCCGCTTGGGGTGCCTTGCGACGGACTGGCGTCCCGTCCTGGGTGTGTTCCCTCCCCCTCTAGCCTTACGCCCCTGTGTTCCTGGGTAGGCTCCAGGTCCCCGTGACCCCGTATGGGACAAGCGGTTCTGAAAATGTGTGTGTGTATTGTTTTCACTTTGGTGTGGAAGATAATGACATGTGCAATCAGAGGTGTGAAAAAGTCATTGCCTTATAACATTAATCACCTCAATGAATGGAGTAATAGAGTCAGCTTTTTAACACAAACAGGCCTGCTTTAGCCCAGGCCTGTCAAATGCAATTTTCATACATTTGAACCCCCACCAGTCAAAGTCAAGTTTGCAAAACAAAGATTTGAAGAGGCACATCAAGTTGCACTCAAACAAAATCTCTGAAATTTCAGAAGATCTCTTGCTGAGTTGAGGGAGATACAGTGGTGCAATGTGTTTGGCCGGTGCCTGCTGTGTGGCGGGTCTGGTGTTTGAGTCCTGCTTGGGGTGCCTTGTGGTGGACTGGTGTCCCTTCCAGGGTGTGTCCTCTGGCCTTATGCCCTGTGTTGCCGGGTTAGGCTCCAGTCTGCTGCACCCCTTCTTGGGTTAAGCGCTTCTAGACATTGTGTGTGTCTTGCAGAACTTCATCTTTCTTGAACCATGGTTAAAATCATACTCATCAAATTGAGAAAATTTGGATCAGTGGATTACTGAAAGGTGACGATCCTGGCAAAATCTCTCCATGAACAAGGAGGAAAATCACTGATGAGCTCAAAAAAGTAGCCTAGAACAATATCCAGGATTCCAAGCTTCTCTTGCTTCAGCTCAAGTCAATGTTCACGATTTTACAGGCACTGTGTAAAAATGGTATACCGGGGAGATTGCCAAGGCAGAAACCACTGCTTGCTCGAAAGAACAGGAAAGCTTGGGCCAAAAAGCATCTGGATGTCTCTAAAAATGTATGGAAGCATGTTCTGTGGGCTGATTAATCAAACATAGAAATTTTGGATGATTTGGGCCCTAATAGTGTGGAGAAAACACAATACTTCAGAGTAAGAACCTGAAGTCAAGCTTGGTGGGGGCAGTGTGGTGATATGAGAATGTTTTGCTGCCACATGACCCCGCTTCCTTGATTCCATTGAAGAAACCAAAAATTCCTCTATGTATGAACAGATTCTAAAGAAGAATGTCAGGCCATAAGTCTGTGAGCTGAAGCTGAAATGCAGCTGGGTCATGCAGCAAGACCAAAATATACAAACAAGTCAAAATCAGAATGGGTGAATAAAAACTACCTGAAATTTATTGAATGGCCTCATCAATGTCCTGGCATTAATCTGATTAAGGCATTGCTGTAAGACCTAAAAAGATCTAATTTGAGATTAATCTTCCTCCAGTTTTTAGTTACGTGAGCAAGGAGCTCCAGCAATGCTGCAGAGATGGCCTCACCCTGATTCCTATGCAGCTCACCTGTGAAGAGCGTGCTAAGAGAGTGTCCCGTAGAGGGAAGGGACAGGACTGCACCAACGTCTTCCTGGACTGCTGCCGCGAAGGGATCAAGCTGAGGGACTTGAAGAGGCAGGAAGAGGCTAAGAAGCAACATGGGAGGAGTGAGTGTTGCCTGATGTGCAACTCATTCTGATTAGAGGAGAGCTTTTTTTTTCCGTTATGCGGCTTCCTTTAGCTTGTGTGGGACATTGAAAAAACATGTTAAATGTTTGGAGAACATGATGCCATGAGAGTTGAGTGACTTTGTATATTAAAAAATATCACTGGACAGAAGTCATACATGAGCTGAAACTCTTCCATGTTGTAATACATGCATCTATGAATTCTGGATTTTAAGTTTTTTCAATTATTATGTCTGTCTGTAACAGACTTTTAGGTGTATTACAATACTTTTCAGTCTTTGCTAAACCACATACTATTAGAGTCTTATAACAATCAGAATCATATGCTGGTGGTAAAAAGCTGGTAAAATTTCTTTTGAGAAGCATTTTCATTTGACCCATTGAAAGTTATTAAAATTTTGTAATTCATTAAGCAATGAAACAGAACAGAAATCAGCCCAGACTGACATCTGGCATGTGACCACCCCATACTCATTGTGTTTTTCCCTTATTCAGCACACGGCATAACAGACATGGAGGATTTCTTTGACTCCAGCACTGTGAACATTCGGCGCCACTTTCCACCCAGTTTTGCCTTTGAAGAGATCCAGGTGGATGGGAGTAGAAGGTACTGCAAGGAAGGTACCTTGAACATGTGGTCTTTGCATGAGCTGCACTAGAGTGTAATGGGAAATTTTCATTCTGATGTTTTTAGGCATGACCTGTTTCTTCCTGATTCAATTACAACCTGGGAGATTCAAGCTGTCAGTGTGTCTGCATCCCACGGTAACAAAGTATAACCCTTTTTTATCATTTATAGTCACTTATAGTCTTGTGCATTTTGGAAGTGAGTTTTGTAGGATTATTTTCCTCTGCTATACTGCCCTGATTTTTCATTTAATCTTGCTATCAAGGGAGCTGCATATAATTGTAATTAGACAAAAATATCAATAAATAATAGGAGGACCTTGCATTATGTAGCAAAAAATACTGTCAATCTGGCATTAAACACAATTTTGTGAGGGACTAACTAGACTTGTCCTCCCCTGCATTACCTCTTGCTGTGGCTGGAACTGTTTAACGGTCAGTGACACCACACAACAATATACCAAACTGAATGTTTTCTTGCAGGAATCTGTGTAGCACAGCCTTGTAAGCTGATGGCAAAGAAGACAGTTTTTGTTTCGCTGCGTCTGCCGTACTCTGTCAAGCGATTCGAGCAGCTTTCCATCGTTGCTGTTGTCTACAACTATGGTGATGAAACAAAACAGGTAGTATTTGTCATTAATAAGCTGAGTGATGCTTCACAATAAACATGATGAGAAACTGTTTGAGAGTACCTGTCATGAGCTCATATGTGAACAGTTCCTGTGCAGTCTTCCCCTCACCTTTCTCTCTTCTTCCATCAGCTGTCAGTCCACATGAAAAGAGTGGATGGTCTCTGCTCACCAGGTTCTGCCTCCATGCTCTCCCACGTCAATGTCAACGTATCAAGAGGCTCCCCCCAGACTGTGACCTTCCCAGCGGTTCCCATGATCACAGGAAAAATCCCCGTAACTTTGCTCATATATGACACTGAAGAAAAACTAGGCCTGGATGCCATTGAAAAAGAGCTGCTAGTCATGGTGAGTCTTCCAAGACATGAGCAATGTTTGCAGCACATAAAGGAGTATCTGAAGAATATATTTACAAAATGACCTCTGCAACTATTAGCATCTCATATTGAATGACATGTTTGGTGTTTAATACCTTTTCTTGAGAGTATTGCTAAAATTCTGTTGCACTTTTCCATTTTGCAGACAGAAGGGGTAGTGAAGAGAGAGGAGAAGACTCATTTTATTGACCTGGATGGTGAGGGAGGCAAAAGATGCATTTTAGTGACAGAGAAAACATTTTACTAAAGCAAAACACTGTTTAAGGGGGTCAATAGCTGTGAATATGGGGGTGGTGGGATACTGGGATGTGTAACAGTTACCTGAAGTTTCAGCAGCAGGAGTAGGTACACTTACATGGAAACTCCAAGAAGAAAACATTAGCCTTTAAGCTTTTTCAGTTTACATGGCAACTTCTCTCTTATCTTTTAACAGGAAGAAACAGGCAGAATTTTCTCATTGATGGGCAGTTTCCAAACAGCACCATCCCTGACTCTGACACGAACCTGTTCGTCATGATGGAAGGTCTGAAACTCTACTACCTATCTGAGAACTTAGCCCACCACACCAAATAACCAATAATCGACCACACCAGATGTCCATTTCTTTAACGTATTGCCAAATTTAAGGGCTGCACAGTGCCTCTCAGTTCCATACGCAGTGTGCTCTTAAATGTTGTAATGTCATCTAACCCTCAGGTGGAGTATTTGACAAAGCAAAGGTACTGCCTCTGCTGTCACCGTCAGGAGTAAATGGTCTCCTCCGAGCCCCCATGGGCTGTGCAGAGCAGACAATGATCCGCTTGTCCCCTACGGCCCTCGCCCTTCATTACCTGGACCACACCCAGGGCTGGATGGACCTGCCCGCTGGGGCCAGGGATGTAGCCCTCAGTCATGTGGAGGGTGGTGAGGACACACTTGATTTTGGAAATGAAAAGGAGGTGTCATATGCAGATTTTTATTGGAAGAATCTGTGTTTTCATGAAACAGTTTCCTATCTCGAATTTTAACAAGTGTTGTTACTCGTACGGTTCTGGAAGTTCAGCTTTTTCTTGCACAACCAAGAAGATTCAGACTCGATTTTATTGTTTTATATTAAACTAAAGGCCGCATGAATTCTAGCTGCTTGGGAAAAAAAAGACAGGTATAAGTATAGTACAGGTGTTTAAATATCTGTACAACTAAACTAAGCTAATTAAAAAGAGAGTTAGGGCTCATAGTTAACACAGAAACATCTTCAAAAGTCATCTAACCTTTTATTCAGACCTTTCATTCTTACGGTTTGTAAAAAATCAATTAATAAATTTTTCAAGAATTTTTATAGTTTTAAATTACCTACAGTGTAATATAACATAATAATGGCTCCCATCCTTGTTTTTTCAGGTTATTCTAGAATTTTGACTTTCAAGAAGAACGATGCCTCTTATGGAGCTTGGCTGGACAGGCCCTCAAGCATCTGGTCTGTCCTCTGTTTTTTTCCTTTTGAAATGTTTATGCTGCTTATTGACAGTTTAATTAAAATATAGGCCTCCTGCTGAAAAAATATCTCCTCTTTCTCTCTTTTCCCTCCCCATGTCCCTTTGTGTATCCCTGCAGGTTGACTGCCCAGGTTGTCAAAGTGTTGAGTCTGGTAGCCGATCGACAGCTGGAGGGAAGGGGGGAGAAAGGGAGGCAGGGAGCAAATGTTGTCTCTGTGGAAGAGATCAGTCAGTCGGTAGAGTACCTGATCTCAAAGCAGAGTGAGGAAGATGGCAGCTTCAATGACCCCCACCCTGTCATTCACAGAGAGATGCAGGTAAAGCTGTGTGACAACAAGATCAGCTCTTCATCACTGCTGCTTCTGCACAGGCTTCATTGTTCCTTGCAGCAGTTGAAGCTGCATCAGTACTGTAACACTACAGGATTGGACAAATCTTACTCTTCTCTGTGTGTGTGTGTGTGTGTTTTAAATCTGCTTTATGAATTAAAGACTTAACTGAAACCAGTCAGTTTTCAAAGATAAATTGTTTACCTACCTTTTCCTGTGCTGGAGTTATTTTCTTTTACCTGAGAAAAAGAAAACCCAATTATTGTCCAGAAGACAAGGATATGAGGTCTGATATTATACAGCAACTGCTGTATAATGGGTTTGTGTGTGATTTCTCGACTAATTGTGCAGAGTCTCACTATAAAATGTTGTGTTGCAGGGAGGGGTAGGTGGCACTGAGGGGGACGTGTCTCTCACAGCCTTCGTCACCATCGCTCTGAAACGCTCTCTCCACCATCTGACTGGAGAAACAAAGAATAAGGCGGTAGGAGAAGATGGAAAAAATTAAAAAAAATGAATTTCATGAACTGGCAAAAGTCTTCATACAGAGTTAAAAATACAGCATGGATGTACAACAGCTAATTGCATTGTACTGGTTTTTTCATTCTTCAATTGGCCGCAATGCTCCAGTGTCATGAAAAAGTATTTGATAGTTTTCCAATTTACTATAATTTTGCAGCTTTTTGACATTAAATTTGCTCAGATGCTTCTGTCAGTTCTAACAGTATATAAACTGAACCTGAAAATAAGAGTTGGGATAAAAAAAAATAATTACACCTAACTTTTTTAAAGGGGTAAATAAACTGAAGTGTTAATAGAATCAGGTAAACAATATTTTCACAGCACTATCTCTTCTCATTAAAGATCATAGAAATAATTACATGGTTCATTGTTCACCTTTTAGAAATGCATATATTACATTATTAGCTTTGTAACATAACAAAAAATTCAGAAATATTACAAATTTCTCATTCAAGAAGTTCAGTGCAGCCACTCAGAATTACTCTTCAGTGTTGTGTAAGATATTTGTGTATGTGCAAATATACTATCTAATTTTCACTACTCTGTGGTGTGCCTTATAATAGGTTGTTTAAATTACAAATGGTGTTGAAATAATTACTGTATGTGTTTTACTGTGCAGGAGGACAGTGTTTCTCGTGCTACAGCCTACATCGAGTCCCGTTTTTCATCTCTGGAGAGGCCTTATGCTGTGGCTATCGCAGCCTACTGCTTATCTGTCTGCCAAAATGATAAAACACTTGCCAAATCTGCATGGAGCAGACTGAAAGAGCTGGCCACTAAAGGTACAAGTTTTGTATTGTTAGTATATTATCATATAAGGGCCAAAAGGTGTATCTAACATCCTGCTGTCAATGAAAGACTTTTTTGATTCTATGTGCAGCACAGGGTCACAACAGCATACATATAGAAATAGTACACAGAGAAAATGAAAATATGTCCACATACATAGAGCGAGGGCTCAGGCGCAAAAGATAACAATTTATCACAGGTATGATTACACAGCACTTTCTGATAGCTTCCAGAAGGGTGTCCGGATATTCCAGAATTCATTACAATTTTCATTCAAATCAAACGCCAACTTTTCAAGTGTCAGAAATTTAAACTATTAAGTCATCCACCTATTTACAGAGGGAACTTCTGGTGTTGACCACAACGTTAAATATGTTTCCTTGCCAAATATGTAAAAGCAGTAAGATTACTGGACTAGGGTATATGCAACTATCCAAGAAACCTTTAACAAAAAATTAGATTTCTTACCAGCTCTTCTCTTGTTACATCATAACTCAAACTCCTTTTCCTGATGATGTTAGGGTACGCAACCTGATGAAAGGATTATTTAAAGTATAAAAAATATTAGTCATTGCACATAAGTGTTGTAACAAATAAACAAAATTCAAATAACAAAAATTACTGAAAATATCCCTGGAAGCAAAAAGAGTAGGCTAAGTACCATGTTTCATAAACAATTGACTGAACTGCTTCCTTTTGCATGCATAAGCTCAGACCTCAAATCACAGAATCTATTTTTATATATATATCTCTTGTTTTCTTCAGTTAAAAATATGACTTTCTGACCAACTTGTGGATTATGCAATTAAAACATGTAGTGCACAAATATTTGTAGATAAAACACCAATTGTACTTTACTTTGGTGGCCATGTATTAATAATGTTGAAAAGCTTCCTTTAAAGGTGTAATGTCTCTCTTCTTCGTTAACCAGAGGGAAACTGTAGGATGTGGCGCTCCAAAGCTGATATGAGATTGCCAGGGGAAGTGAAACATTATGCAGTTCCACCACCTGAAGCCATCACCGTGGAGACCACTGCCTATGCCCTCCTGACAGCCGTGGCCAATGGGGAGCTGGAATGGGCAGATTCTGCGGCCTGCTGGCTTTCTGAGAAAGAGAACTACGGCGGGGGGTTCAGGTCCACGCAGGTAAGGGAAAGGCACAATGCTAGTGTTACTCAACATATAATAGTCATGTTCGACTAAAAGAATCATGTTGAGAATCAAATTAGGCTGTTGTCAGTCTGTTTGACTCTCCGTTTGACAGGATACCATTGTGGCTCTGGAGGCGCTCTCTCATCTGGTGATAAGCAGGCCAACTCAGACTCCTCCAACAATCACTGCACAGTTTAATGCACCAGGCAAGAGCCAGAAAGAAAATCTCAACCTGGGGCAGAAGGAACAGAAAGTGGAGACAGAGCTTAAGGTAGTGTGAAGGGGGCTGGGCAGGGCCTTGTTGGAATGGAATCAGGGTTTTAAATGATGGAACAGAACCCCCCAAGCATTGCTGGAACACCTTCATTTGAAAAAGGCACCGGGACTAGGAACGTGTTTTAACAGTTCCTCCTGTTCTAAGTTTCTTTGAATAAAGTTAAAAGTGGCAGCTAACATTGTGGTTAGTGGTGCTGCCTTTGCATATGAAGGTTGATGGTTAGAATTCACCTGCTGCTGTAGTACTTTCCCTAAATTGCCCAACTGTATAAACAGGTGAATAGCTGTAGGTCACTTCACCTTGTAAAGTGCTTTGGAGAAAAGCATCAGCTAAATGAATAAATATAATGTAAAAGTCTAGACTGTAAAGGACTGGTGTCTTGTTCGGGGAGCACTGCCTAAAACCTACTGTCATGTACTTCTGGGATAGGCTCTAGACCATCATGACCCAGAATTGGACAAGCAATTAATTAATGGAACATTAACTGTGCTCTGCATGTCTATCCCAACAGAGGCTGCTGGGGAACAACATAAACGTAGAGGTAACAGGAAAGGGGAAAGCCAAGCTGAAGGTAAGAAAAACACAGAGACGTTTACAGCATTATAGACGATGGTTAGACCCATCAGATGGGTTTGATGATTCTTGATGCTTGTTGTGTGGCAGGTTGTTAAGGCCTTCCATGTCCTGGAGCCGAATAAGGGCTGCGAGCTTCTCTCAATCAAGGTCACTGTGGAAGGAAAAGTTAAATACACTGGTGAGAGAAGGAAACACCGACTGGCAGGGAATGACCTTTAACCTCAATTGTGACACCAGAATCTACATCTCAATGTATAGTGGGTATGGTGGCACAGCAGGATGCACTGGGACCTCACAGCATCTGGGTTGTGCATCTGGACATGAGACTGGGCCCAGCTCAGTTTGTCTGAAGTTTGCATGTTCCCCCCCATGTTGAGGTGATTTTCTTCCAGATGCACTGGTTTCCTCCCACAGTCCAGAAGTGTTTCAGGTAAACTGGTAACTCAGTTACCTGTAATGTGTATTTATCTCTATGTTCCTTACATGCAAACTTCTCATAGACTGAGCCAGATTTGAACCCACATCCTAACATTCCAGGCTATATGAGACATTAGCGCTACCCGCTGCACCGCCATGCCTAACTGTTGCATAGTTTTCAAAGAATTACAGGGGAGTTTCTTAAACACTACCTGTGATTAGTAGATAGAAATAAGATAGGACACTACCATAAAACCATTATTGAACTACACAGGAAATCTATCTGAAAAAAAAAATTTCTTTAGTTTTCATTGCTCATGCTGTTATTGGTCCAGCTGAGGTGATCGAGAACTACGACTATGATTATTATGGTGCGGGAGGAGAAGGTGAAGACAAACGGGATGAGGAAGAGAAGAGCATCCCTCACTCAGAAATCGAGTGGTTTGATGCTCGCAGCCGACACAGGAGAGAAACAGAGCAGACCGATGGGTCTTCGGTGAAATACACTGTCTGCGTCAGGTCAGTTCAACTGCTTATTGAACCATGTCAGTATCAGTGTAAAATTGTTATAATTTAAGTCTATAAAATTTTATTTTAATTAATTTATAGTTTCTTTTCTCCTTATGACAAAACATTATTGATTTTCAGTGTTCAGCTTTGTTGTTGCTTTTGAATTACTACATATGCATTGTCATGTATTTTGAAATTGTTATTTCTAATAATTCATATGGATGTCTAACTGTTTGTGTTGTTTCTGATTGGTTCTGATTATTTTCCTGGTTAATCCATTTCTGCTTTCTTGCTTCCTGCTTTAAACATCCCAGATACCTGTTAAAGTTGCATTTCGCAGTTTCTGCGCTCATTACTCAACTTTTTCTCCAAGTCCACACTCTGCTCTCTTTGTTTTCTGTGTCACAGTCACAGTCCAAGTAGGAACCTCTCAGGAATGGCCATCGCCGACATCACAATGCTAAGTGGTTTTGAGGCACAGAGGGATGATCTGGACAAGGTTAACTCCATCATAACCCAAAACTCAAACTCATCATTGTCACATTTATTTTTATCAAAAAAAGTCATCACCATATTTCATTGCCTTTATCTTTTTATGGCATTAAACTTGCACTAACTCATCAACGCTGTTTATGGAAGGTCAAAATTATTAATTGAAAAAAATACAAAATGAGATCATCTTCAGATGTCATGTATGTCTGTTGCTCTCTGTACTTGTATTGAAGTTGTGGTAAGAAACAAGTGCTCTGAAAACTACTTCTCTGTATTCCACAGCTGAAGGCTTTGTCTGATCAGTACATCTCTCATTACGAGACTGAATACGGCAGAGTCATCCTGTATTTTAACGAGGTGAATGCACTCTTATCATGATGCAGATACTTAGAACACATAAACCGTATACACACTAAGGGTCACTTGGCTCATTCATTAGTTACTCAATGTACCTGTTTATATTGCATTGCAGATCCAACCTGAAGAACAGTGCATTGGATTTAGTGCCGTTCAGAAAGTGCCAGTAGGATTAGTACAGCCTGCTCCAGCTACATTCTATGACTACTATGAACCAGGTTTTTCAATGCGCAGAACCATCGTCACTCATATATTACAAAAGTCTTACATAACACACAATATCATACATAATGATATATGTGCAACAGTAAAATTACAGTGTACTGTATGTTTTAAAATCTTAAAATCAGTAAGATGATCTCTGAATAGCGATAAATTCAATTACATTTTACATTTTATTGATTTAGCTGGCACTGAAAAGCAGTGTTGATCATGAGACAGAAAGGAAAAACCAAGAATAATAGCAACAGATATCAACAAAGAAACATCACATTGGAAACAAGTATTAGTGCAGCAGTGTGACGGTGACAATATGGTCTAGGGCAGTGAACCTATCATTTCTGACAGGGTCCTTCTCAGCGGTGTTGAGATATTATTACATCATTGCAGCAAATATTTGCTGTCATTATGTTGAAGATTTCCAGTTAACCCAATTACACAAATTCCGGCCTTTACATAACATTGATATAGGGCCAGAATGTGAGAGCGAATCCTTCTGACTGTCTTTTTTTGTGTATCGAAGACAGGAGATGTTCCATTTTTTACGCCGCGCCCCTAAAGAGCAAGATGGTGTCTACGCTGTGCTCCGGGGAGGTGTGCCAGTGTGCAGAGAGTAGGCCACGCTTGGATCTAGCCGCCAGCATTGCACATTTTCAATCTGTCATTCTTTAGAATCTCACTTAATGATTAGGAACTTTTACCTCATACATGTGGCTGAGGTTACAATTTACATTGTTTACAGGGCCCTGTTACACAGAGAAGAAAACAGTTCAGATGAAGATCAAAAAGAAGGACCGCTTTGAATTTGCTTGTTACCACCCAACTGTGGACTATGGTAAGTTGGAATTTTTTCAGGTGTCTGTATTATAAGTACATATAGTGTTGCTGTTGTTAATTTTTATGTTTTTTAATTACTATCATCACAAAACATGAAATTATGTATGCATGATTTTTGCTATGTAGTGGTTGACTAACATTGGGTTTTGTTTCAGGTTATAAAGTTGAAGTTTATAACATCTCTATAATGAGTGGCTTTGAACTCTATCAAGCAAAAGTGAAAGACGTTCTGCGAGCTAGTAGGTAGCAGGAAGAAGTTGTAATACAAAATTTACACAAAGAAGACAATTATCATTCATGAACAAAATGAAAATAAAGTTTACCTAATGGCTCCTTTTATGTTCACAGAAGATGTAAAAATTATAGCACAATAAGTCAAAGTAATTCGAACTTAATTTTTTCAACATAACTGGAATTTAGCATAGTCATAAAATGTGTGTTATTATTTTTGACACCATGAGCCAGAGCAAAAATTTTATGTTGAATTTTATTTTTTAATTTTTTTCTCAGTCTAAATTTTCTCATGGGGACAAAATCCCTGATGAGTACTGATCTGACTTAGTGGGAGCTAATATGATTTGAAACCTGCTCTTTGTTTCCCAGCCGCTGACGACAGAATCATGCTGGGCAGTGTCCGGGTATTTGCAAAGAGACTCCACTGTAAAGGACAGCTGGAGCTGGGAAAGAGCTTCCTCATCATGGGCAAGGATGGCTCCACCACTGACAGCTACGGCCAGTCAGTGCATTTGTGAACTTTATGTTTTAACATTTATTTATGTGCAAGATGCTTTCTTCCAAAGTGACATACAAGTCAGCGGGAAAAAAAAAACATGTTGTATTTTTGCATGCTGTCAGTCATAATAATGCTGTTCACTTGAATACAACTCATATACAGGTGTAAAACAAACAAATATATTGCATGTATATTGGTTGGTATGTATACAATGTAAAATGTGTTTTATTTTTAAAGCTATCTTTGTATGAAATCTGTTTTGCTTTTTTTTAGGTTTTCACTGTTGTGTCACCTGTAATTAGTGGGATTTTTAAGAATCCCTTTAAAGCACAGTTCCCCACCCAGCCTTGATTGTGCTCTCTCTCTTTTTACCTTTCAGGATGCAATATTTGCTGGACTCTGAAACTTGGGTTGAAAAGTTGCCCACTGATAGCAAATGCCAGGCAACACCAAACAAGCTGTTCTGCAGGGGTCTGGACAATTTCATGTCTGAGTACCAGAAGGAAGGATGTCGTCAGTGAGAAGGAGACATATGTTGCAGGAAGGCACATCAGCTCATACTGATGCATTTTCAGAAACATATCATCTTTTCCACTGCCTCTGGAAACACTCACAATAGTAAAGTCCAAAATATGATATTCAGTCTTTTACTTATTTTTTTTTGCATAATATAGGTACAGTTAAACAGTAAAAAAAAGAAAAAAAGTCACTGCAAAGGAAAATACTTGGAATTCTTTTTTCTCTGGAAGATCTACCGCTTAGATTTCTGGACAACTACTCTCGTCATTACCTTTAAAGAACAAGACACAAGGATATATAATTTGTCTTTGCAAAGATTTTCCCTGTTTTTTGTACTCTGAATTATATGATTGAATTATGCAAATAATAAAATGAATAAATACTTATTTCTCCTTTGTATGTGATTACATGTGTTAGTGTTATTATATAGGAACCATCACGAAAACCTTACAGTATCTTTATAAGTTACAATTTTTGGTTGTTCTCTCTCTCTCACACACACACACACACACACACACAAAAACAAGCTGACAGGTCACTCATGTTGCCTTTGAGATTTAGCCAGTTATTGAAAATTCTTGCAGCTGAGACCTCAGATTGAGTTTTATGCAGTATTTATTTATTTTCTTTATTCTGGGGGGCGTGTGTTTCATCCTGCGGCAGGCAAAAATCTGAGAGGCCTCTCTGTGTGAGTGAATAAAAACCCCTTACACAAGCAGTGGGTGGGGAGGAACAGTACTGAGGTTATTACAGCACGGTATAGACATGTCCACTGACTGCTCTGGGACTCATGGTATTAAAAAGTTGGACATTTAGAGACTACTGCACCACTGGGTTTATTGTGCTCCACAGCAGTAGGAGGGTTCGAGGACAGAACCTCTGCTAGAAAAGGCAATCACAGTGAAATAAGGAGAAAGGAATTATGAATTTGCCAGTTTGGAGCAAAACTTGTAAAAAGAGAGCATGAAGGCCAAAGGAGAAGGGAGGTGAAGGAGGAATGTCAAGAGCAGGAGCCTATTTTATATGTTGATGTTATTTTGATCTTAGAAGAACAGTCCAACATAAGCACCATGAGAGCATTGGCTTAGACTTCTATCACGTAAAATTCAACACCTTCCTTGTTTTGCTGCTGCCATGAAACTTCTCATTAATGTTAAGTCAATAAGGATAAGGTAACTAGGAACACCTCAGACATATATCACCTATTTACTTTAAATGTTCCTGCATCACTTACCGCACTCTCACTCACTTGCTCAGCATTTCTACGATTCCAGGCCTTTCTTATTCTACGACTTATTTCACCTGGTGTATTCCTTTCTCTCCTGCTACACTGACTCAGCCATTGAATTTGTCTTCAGGTCATTATCGCAATACATGAAGTCACAATACTGTCATTATTACCACATTCTACATAAACACTAAAGAACAGCAATAATCAATAGAGGAGTTTGTTGAAGTAGGTTTTTTTCTGTGCGCTCCTGTAGAAACTGTAAATATGCTGCTGTGGTTTTTGACATTAACCCTGAGGTTTATTTGTTTGCCTTTCATGGTTTTAGAATATACTGCAAATCTGTCATTTCTTGGTACACCCACAAAGAGAGGTCGAAGGCGAGAGAGTGAGGTACACATTAGTTCACAGCCCAGCTGCCCTTTACGTCACAGTCACAAAATACAGGTCTGTTCAGATCAGCACAGTTTTCAGACCTCACACATGTATTTTCTTAACCTTGTGTTTAGTTCCCGGGGGATCACATCTTGAGTATAACATCTACTTTCATCCTGCTTACAGATACGGTAGTTCACGAACACTTGTGTACATTGAAAGACCAAATTGGCATTTACAGTGCATGGGGATGTACACCCCCTTTCCTCAGATAAAGGGGACCTGTTTATGAAAAATCTCTTCAGCAGCTTGTGTAAATATACATACCATTTCATACAAAAAGCTCATCATTTAACTCAAAGGCATTAATCAAATTATCACAATTTCTCCTTCCAGCACATTAAAACAAACAGATTTGGGATCACCATGATCCAGCAATAGGCAGGTAGTTATTGAGAATGAATGAATGAATGAATGAATTACATTAAAAATTAGAAATAATTATTGTTGGTATAGAAACAAATTAGCCTCATTGGTCAAGATATGAGTTTACAATTTGTGCCTTCATTTATGAATTTTTAATAAAACAAGTTGTTATAGCACACGCCTGGTTCTTTGATGCAGGACAAGGTGGGGATTTAGGTATTGTGCAAATAGGGTAACTTTTTACTGAAGGTATGAATGGCGGGTGTGCAATAAAGGTGCAGCAGTTGGTAGAGGGGACAACTCTTCTGGGGGACACTTGGATAGATAGGGGCTCCAAATCCAATCACACTTTCAGGTTCTGGATCTTTCATGTCCTACCCTACTGGAAGGAGTCTTTAATTGGTAATTAGTGACTGGGAGATTGGAGGCCTGTTGTGCTTTGCGTGCTTGTTTCCTCCCCCTCTTTCTTTCCTTCTTCCATTGGCCACACTTACCACAAATGTATTTATTGAAAAAATTACTAAGACTGTTCAAATTGTGGTTGGTTCAAAGTATAGCAGGAATGTTCAGACAGATAAGTACAAAGCCCAGTAAGAAAAGTACAACTACACCTGTAACTCAGAATTCTTCCAAACTTTAATGGCCTTGCACATATTTATAGCAAAATGTGCATTAATAGCGATAGACTGTTGCTACTTAATCATACTGACAATTAAGAAAGCTGAAATGATTTTAATTTAGAGAAAAAGTGCTACTGATGGTGATTTAGGTAATCTGCCAGGGTATTGCTTTACTCAACACCTCCCAAAGTCAAAACACTTGGGCTTTACAGATTTATGCGTTTGAGGACTCAAGTAATTCAAGTTATGCATTTCCAAGGGTACCATCAGGATACTTCAAGTAGGCACTTAATAAGACATTGACCAGCTGTCTTGCAAGTTCAAGAGTTGGTGTCAATGAAACACTACCAGCTGATTGGATTCTAAACTGTACTGTAAGTGATAAATGATGGTTATGTGGTATAGACTATAGTGCACATATACAGCACACGTACATTTCAGCATTTGGTGGGATTTGGATCCTTACATATTTCCCTCGTGCTACTTCTCTGTAGTAGGACCCAGGGCTGAGGAAGTGGAGTTAATTTATCCAGTCATAATTTTAGCCAAACCTAAACCTAGTGCAATAAACTGTAAACTGAAGCCAAATCCTGCCATATTTTACTTTATGGCTGGAGTATTTTGTTGCTGTGATACACTGAATTACAGCTTGTGTGTATGTAGGCTTTAGCTCCGGGCTTAGTTAACTATGAAAAATGCCTTGAAAATTCACACTGTCACTATAATTTAAATTCAAAGACTTCATCAGTTCAGATTCAACAGAAAAATCGGATACTAGCCAAAGAAACCCACCTTTCAACGAGCAACTTAGAAAATACATGAATCCGTTTTAAAGAGGGATGACAGGGGGGTTGATATTTTCCTTTTCATTTTTCCTCACTCCATCTCCTTCTGCATTTCTTTGGCTCCCTCAGACTGCTGCAAAGCAGACGGAGGAAGCAACAGACTCACAGATACACTGGAGCAGAGAACCAGTCCTTCAAGGTCTGTTCTGTCTTTTTTTTAAAAAAAGTATGTTAAATACTTTATAATTAATAATTAATCATTATAATTCAATCATAATAATTAATAAATACTTGAAATAATTTTAATTTGATGTGATGGTATTGTGCTAGTTTAGATAACATTCTTTGATTTAGAAAACATTTGATTCTTGAGTGTCTAATTTATGAATGAGTAGTACTTAGAAAGTTTAGCAAGACACAAAAGGCAAGTGCAAAGGTGGAGAAATTGGGACAGTATGAATGAGCTAAAAACTCATTATTATTATCATATTGTTATTCATTACTTTTATTATTTTTCCTCAACATTTGTGGCTTTTTGTGTGTTTTATTTTTGAATGGCAACAATTAATTTGCTTTTTATTGCTTGAAATTCTGGACCCTGCAATGTAATTCACTGATGGGACAGTTTAAACAATTTTCAACTTTCTGATTTAAAAAGTGAAAGAATACATGCTAAGATCTGCATTTCTCAGGTATAAAACTGGAAACTTCAGAACTGAAGTCAAAGACATACACTGTTACTGAGGAATGTACAATACACCTCTGTGCATTTACCGGTGCTGAAATGTTCCTGGTTTATAGAGCTCTCAATTTATGACTTTTGGTTTAGCGTGCCAGAAATGTAGTAACCTGTTTAATTTTCCATCTCTCGCTTGCTTTCCTATAATTTTTTGGCACTCTTCTGTTTCATTTCCTTACTAAAAACAGCATTATTGCTCATTTGCTCAATTAGATGTATGTTCCATCAGTGAAATGGTTGTTGATAATTTCTTAGAGAAAAATAAATTCCAACCCAAAGGAAATTTCAGTTATTGACTGTTTCAAAAATGTGAAAACATTTCTGAGTGTGGATGCTGTTGATAGGTTGAGTACACATGGACAGGTTTCCAGTCTTCCTCAGAACCTTGATTTGCCTACAGTGTTATGATGGAAGACTGTGATGGGCAGTCTGGAGAAGAATGTACATCAGAAATTGATTAGTAATCGATCGAACTTTAGTAAACTGATCGAATAATTTAGGACCTACTTCCATACTCTTTTTCACTTTTAAAAAACAAACTATAACCTTTGGGCTCAGAACTATTAGTTGCCTTGCTAAAAGCTTGTGTTTTTGACAGTCATTAAAGGTTACATCGACAAACTGGGATACCTGCATTCAGTAATTGCCTAGCATACGGTATTTCTGCTTAAATACTTTTTATATTTGTATCTTAGTTTATTTAATCTGAAATCTCATTTTCTTTAGGGAAGTACACTTGGATTCTGTTGCATCCGCACTTTGCAGAGGAAAATAAGTTTTTCATATCAGCAGCAGTTACCTTGGTCCTTCATCATCAAAGGCAGCTTTTTTCCCATCCACATCAACAGCCTGTACGGAATATTGCTATTTCTGCTACCAGCATATACAAAACCTTCCAACCTGGATCCTGACCATTAGATGTCATGACTCTTGTCTGTCCCCTTGTTCACTTTGAAATGCTTCTCTACATGGCCATCCTCTGTGTTCTGCTCTCCCAGCCTGGCCAACAGACCACTGCCAACATCACAGAACCTAGCCAGCCAAGTACATTTCTAAAACTTATTTCATCGAAACACCAAACCACAACCAAAAAGGTTAAGCTTTCAAACCAAAATCCTGTGTCAACTGCAAAGCTCAGCCAAGACTCCACATCATCTAATCAAAGTCTTCTTGTCCCTGCTAAGCCCTCCCTTCCCCTCAGTCATAGAGTTTCAGGAGATGGCAGCTCCTCCCCCTCACAGCCCACCATTAAAGTTGTGATTTCAGACACCTGTGTCCAGCGAAATGTACAGGGCCATAAAACCAATCAGACCAGTAACCAAGGCCAGGAAATCACCCTTGAACAAGGTTCTCCACTCGTTTTGACTCAGAAAATCAACCTGGTCCAGGACTCATGTCCAGAGAGCTGCGGGGTGCAATTTACAGCACTGCAAGTACGTTTAGAGAAGCTGGAGAAGGAAGTGTCCATCCTAAGGAAGAAATACAATGGTGCTGATGGCATTTGCTGTCCCTCCCAACTGCGTGAAGGTACAACAATGCATGGTGGGAAAGCGGTTAATTGTGCCGTACTGACTCTATACAGTCCAGAGTATTTACATTCACTTGTGACTAGTTAACATGTATGTGTGAGCTAACTAATCCCTTAACAAAATAAACTACAATGGACTTATTTCACTTCTAATCCTGACAAGTGTCTTGACTGCAGTTGTTTGCAAATTTCTTACACATTAAATTTAAATGGAACTCAGAAATATTTCAATTTTAACTGCATTTGACCCCAGATCTGATTCCCAATTAATTAATGCTCATGACAGCCCATTTTTTCTCTCTTATGCACCGCCTGTCCCCCAAGAGGGAGAGTGTCTGAATGACTGCAGTGACCAGGGTCGGTGTGAAAAGGGAAAGTGCATCTGTTTCCAAGGATTCGGTGGCCCCGACTGCAGCTCTGTCACCTGCCCTTCCAACTGCCATGAAGGGGGCATCTGTGTGGATGGCCAGTGCGTGTGTGAGAGCAGCTTCACAGGACCAGACTGCTCCATCAAGTCCTGTCCCAATGACTGCAGTAACAGGGGAAGGTGTGTCCAGGGTACATGTCAGTGTGACACTGGATTTTCAGGGATTGACTGCGCTGATAAAGCCTGTCCAGGGAACTGTAACAACAGAGGGCAGTGCTTGAAGGGGAAGTGCCTGTGTCATCCTGGGTTCACAGGACTGGACTGTAGCAAGTGTGAAGCTGGATTCACTGGAGCTCAATGTGTTAGTGGTGAGTCACTTGCTGCTCAACCCTTTGCATGTACAGATATACGTTTACATTACTTCATTTAGCAGATATTTTTCTCCAAAGCGACTTCCAATTGAGTCTTTGTAGTGTTATCAGCCCACACACCTTATTCACCAAGGTGACTTACACTGCTAGATACACTACTTACAATGTGTTACCTATTCATACATCAGTGGAACACATTTTCTGTCACTCACACACTATGGGTGACTTAGAGTCACCAATCCATCTGAACAGCATGTCTTCGGATTGTGGGAGGAAGCCCACGCAGACACAGGTAGAACATACAAACTCATCTCTCTTCTAACTCCTGTTTGTTCCTTTTCTCTCTCAACCTCCTGCACCCCCCACCTCCAAGTATTCCCAGGCATTGACAAGAGACCAGTTATTAAGGTGAATGTGGAAACTGTAACAATGAAGGTGGCACCAGGAACAGATAAAAACAATAGAAAGACATCAGAGAAGACAAAGCTGAACAAGGCTATACTCTCAAAAATGGAAGAGGAGAAACTTAAGGCACAAAGAAAGATGTGGAAGGAGAAGGTGTCTGGGGAAAAGGATGATTCCAATAAAACAAGAGCAGATTCCAGTCTGAAACAGAGCACTGAAAAATCAGGCTCTAAAAAGTTAGTTTTCATATCAAGTACTGCAAAATCCCACACAAATACAGGATCAGAAGTGAAATCTGATTCTGTACAACCAGACAAAAGTAGGGACTCTGATTTGAAAACAAACACAGGTACTGAAAAAACAGCCACAAATACAACCTCAGTCAAGAAACCAGGAACAGCCAAATCTCCCACCAAAGAAAACAAAGGGGCTGGATCTATGTCAGGGCATAAAATGATCACTATTAAAAGTCTACACATTGCCAACAGTACAAGAATTTTTCAAGGGCAAAAAAAATTGAAAGAGGTTTTTCCGAAACAGCCTGAAGGTAGAAGACAGGAAGGCGCGACAAAGCTGGATTCCAAACTTGACATGAAACGGGATGATAAAGTACATTTTCAATTTGGTGTAAAAGTGGACGGAAAGCAAGATCCAGCAAACACAACCCTTGCAAAAGCAGATAAACCCATTTATCAGAATGAGACCAAAAGTTTTGATTCTTCTAAGGAAATAAAGAAAGCGTCTAAAGAAAAAATAGTAACAGAGCCGACATTCGGTATGACTGAAGCAAGAAAAGAATCTACAGAACAAATTATTTTATATTCAAAAAGTGAAACAAAAATTACCGAGAAAAAACCTATTAAAAGGTACCAAATCATTCATGGGACAGTCAGAGAAAACAGAACTGATAGCAAAGATTCTGAATTCCAAAGGAACATTACTACCATTAAATACAAACCAGGATCTGGTGTTAGAAGTACTGATGTTATTCATTCAAATGGGACTGTTGTCCAACCCAGAGAGCCACAGAGAAACATCACTGTCCTTAAGGATGGCCAGACATTTGGAACTATTGACAAACCTGTAAAACTGCAAAGAAACATCACTGTTAGGGATGGCAGCCAGTCTGGTTTTAGTGGAACTGGGATTGTTCAAGATAACAGAACGACTGATAAATCTACTGCACCGCAGAGAAACATCACTGTTTCTAAGGTTGGTCAAAAGTCTGCTTTTAGTAGAAAAGAGCTTATTCACGCAAATGGAACTACTGAGAAACCTACAAAATCACAGAGAAACAATACCATTTTAGTTAGAGGGTTTGGTTTTAAGAAGTCCATTGCTATTCAAGTAAATGAAACTACTGATAAAGCTTCTGAAGTTCGGAGAAACATCATTGTCTTTAAAGGCAACCAAGACCCTAAGTATAGACGAACTGAGCTTATCCACACAAACGGAACTGCTGACATGCCTAAAGAATCACAGAGAAACATCACTGTCCATAAGGACAGCCAGAAGTCCATTGTTAAAAAATCTGGTGTTGTTCATGTAAATAGAACTTCTGAGGAGGCTAAAGAGGTAAGGAGAAATGTCACTGTCCACAGAAAGAGCCAAGGGTCCCTTATCAAAGGAACTGAGCTTATTCCCAAAAATGAAACTTCTGAGAAGCCTAAAGAAGCAAGGAGAAACATCAGTGTTTTTACAGAAAGCCAGAGGTTCTCTCTCAGACAAACTAGTATTATTCTCACAAACGGAACTGCTGGAAAACTGAAAGAACCAGTCAGAAACATCACTGTCCATCCAGACAGGAGAGAATCGACTCTTAAATCAGTTGAGCTCATTCACACAAATAGAACTGACAGCAGTACTTTGGTTGGAAGAAATAAAACAAGCAATATGAAGACTGGATCTATAAAAGCTGATGTTTCCACAAGAAACCAGACACTTATTGACAAAACTCATTCACAAGGAAATAATACAAGCCTTTCCAGAGGAGAAGTTGTAGTGAAGCTAAAAGGTGAAAGAAGCATAAACAGAACAGTCTTGCTGAAAACAGCATCTGAGAAAAAATCAAGCTCAGCTGGCCAGATATCTAAGGTCCTTCATCACCGCCATACAGGACAGTTTCACGATGGAACTCAACAAAGAGGTCCTCAACGACCTTCAGAAGATCTCCAGCACAGACATGACCCCCTAAAGTCCAAAGGCCGACCTATGGAAGCTGTGAGAGAAGAGAATGACACTCGGGCTGGGGGAAGCCATGTGGTGACAGACAGAAACAGTACCAGCAGAGCCAGACAACTAAGTCAGGAAGTACGTGGTAATATTACCACCGCACAGTTAGACTTGGTCCCCAAGATGAGCCTTCACTCTGCAGTAAAAAGGAAAAACTCCAGTAGCACTCCAACTAGTGATAATGTCACTTCAAGCCATCCAGTTGATTCCACCAAGGTACGCATACTCAGTGAGCACCAAGCTGGACCAAGCGTCCAAACCAACAGCAGTATTACTAGCGCCAAAAGGACACTACTGAGCCTTGGATCGGTTAGAGTGGAAAATATAACTAGCAGAGGATTCATCCTAACTTGGGAGGCACCACGAGGAATGTTTAAAAATTTTACTGTGACCACAAGGGAAAATGGAGTTGAGAGTACCCAAGAAATGGAGGAAGAGGAGGCGGAGAATGAAGAAGATGGGAAATATGAGGAAGATGATGACGACATGAAAATTAAATCAGAAGATGCTTTCAGTCAAACGAATATAAATAAAGGAGGTAATGAAAAACATAGTGCCAGGAGAAGTGAAGATGCTGTCAACAGGGGCAATAACAGCAACACCACTGCTTACACTTCTGCAAAACCCCACAGCAGAGCAGCCACTAGAAGGACAGGCAGCAATATTAGGAAGCTCTCAGTGGTTCCTGGCTCCACTCGTTTGTTGACCGTCCGGAACCTCAGGCCTCAGACACGCTACTCACTGTCCCTGTATGGAACAAGCCCTGGAGTGCGCTCCAAAATTCACCATCTCACTGTCACTACAGGTAACGCTCACCCTTTGCTCTTTCCTCCACAACATTTCCTCCAAGGCAGCAGTGTTTCATCATTTTTCTGAATTCACCAACATTTTCTAATTACAGCTTTCAGCTCAGTCTGTAGTGTTATTTTTTCATTTGTTTCTTGACTATTTTATATCTCTCTTTTAGCTCATTTTTTTTATTTGTATCTACAGAGTATTTCTGCATTTTTTTTAATATTTTAATGTGCATTTATGTCACCTTATATTGGATTTGGAGGGGGGTGCAGTGGTGCGGTGGGTTGGACTGGGTCCTACTCTCCGGTGGGTCTGGTGTTCGAGTCCCGCTTGGGGTGCCTTGTGATGGACTGGTGTCCTGTCCTGGGTGTGTCCCCTCCCCCTCCAGCCCTACGCCCTGTGTTGCCGGGTTAGGCTCTGGCTCCCCGTGACCCCATATGGGACAAGCGGTTCAGACAGTGTGTGTGTGTGTGTGTGTTGGTTCTTTCTCTCTTGGGTACAGAATTTTTGTTTCATCTCCTTAACTCAACTTTCTTGACAGTCTTTCACTTACCCAACTCTTGGTCATCTACCCACAATCCTCTTTTTCTCTTAGCTCCAGAACCTCCCACTGAACTTCTGTTCAGCAATGTGACAGATTCCTCTCTGTCTGTCTCCTGGACGAAACCACGGAACCCAGTGACCGGGTACAAAGTCACCTACACCAACACTGAGAGTGGTAAGACTGTCTGCACCAGCTGCCCTTAGATCATGACTTGTTCTTGTTTCTTTGGTTTTCATGGTTCATACCATCATAACTCTAGCAATTCTCTCTAACAATGTATAGTAAGAATATGGGTTATATTCCAGTTTTTTTTTAATATACTCATATTTCAGTGGTCCTCTTTCCCAGGAAAGCCTGTTTCTCTCGAAGTCGACCCCCAGCACTCCAGTGTGGCTCTCTCTCAACTCCTCCCTGCCTCTTCTTATGATGTCAGTGTCACTGCCCAGCATGGCCTGGACCACAGTGACTCCATTACAGGCCTTGTTGTCACAGGTAAGGAGTTTACTAGTGTACTTGCTGTTCTTTATCTGCTTTGTATTATTCTTCATTTACATCACATTTACATTTATTTATTTAGCAGACGCTTTTCTCCAAAGCGACGTACATCTCAGAGAATACAATTTGTGCATGACATTAGGAGATAGTTGCAGATGTGTGTTTCTTAAGTTAGTGTGTTTCTTTCACTATATGCACCAATGGTCATCAAATGAGTAGCTGAATAAAACTTAGAATAGATGATTCCTGATGACCTTCCTACCTTTTTTTTACTGAGATACAGAAACATTTACGTACAATACAGGAGTAGTGGCTGTGTAAAGGCTTATCTGGGCATGAGCATAAAGTTATGGTGCATGAACATTTACTCCATACATGAGCTTGAGAGATCATGGGCAAAGTGATTCTAAAAGAGGTGAGCTTTCAGACCCTTTTTAAATGTGGATTTTCAGCAGTTCTGAGTGAAAGGGGGAGGTGATTCCACCACAATGGAGCTGAAAGCAAGAACCTCCATGCTTTACCTTTTGTGCGCGGGACCACCAAGTGGGCAGAAGTAGACGAGCGAAGCGGTCTATTTGGGGTGTAGCAGTTCATCAAGTCTTGTAAATAGCTGGGAGCAATTCTATTGATGCATTTGTACGCAATAACTAGGATCTTAAATTTGATCTATTATTATTTTACTACTACATTATCTTTTAGTTATTTTAATATTATTAATATTAACTATTTTGTATTTTTAATGTTATATTTTGAAATAGTAACTTAATAAATAGTACAGATTCACTTGTTATCATAACAATGAACTTTGAGAGGTACGTTTGAATTTGTAGAGAATTCATAATGAATGACATGGGACATAGTGGCACAGCAGGCGGGGAATACTGGTTCCTTATAGTTCCTGAGTTGCTTGGTGGGTGTGTTATTCAGGTCTAGCTCAAGGTGTGTGAAGTTTGCATGTTCCTCCTCATGTTTGCAGCTCACAGACAGGCATGGGAGAAGGCAATGGAAAACCACTTCCATTCAGTCCCTTGCCTCAGAAACCATGCACGTGATCACTACGAGTTGGCTTTGACTCGATGGCACATCCAGCAAATCATGTAGAATTTTCAGAGACTGGTTGATTAACTATATTATATTTTTTTTCATCAGTGGTACAAAATTTCAGAAAAAAATCTGCAAAGAATTACATTATAATACCGACATTATAGTGGAGGTGCGGTGGCGCAGTGGGTTGGACCACAGTCCTGCTGTCCGGTGGGTCTGGGGTTCGAGTCCTGCTTGGGGTGCCTTGCGACGGACTGGCGTCCCGTCCTGGGTGTGTCCCCTCCCCCTCCGGCCTTACGCCCTGTGTTGCTGGGTAGGCTCCGGTTCCCCGTGACCCCGTATGGGACAAGCGGTTCTGAAAATGTGTGTGTGTGTGTGTGTGTGTGTACTGACATTATATGATCAACATAACCAGCCACATACTTTCTTCTCTCT
The DNA here is from genome assembly GCF_900964775.1 of Scleropages formosus. Lineage (NCBI taxonomy): Eukaryota > Metazoa > Chordata > Actinopteri > Osteoglossiformes > Osteoglossidae > Scleropages > Scleropages formosus. The sequence goes on along the minus strand of NC_041823.1, from coordinate 14,144,682 downwards.
CAGTCCCTGACCCACCCACAGCGCTGAAGGCTGTGGATGTAACAGACACTAGGGCAGTGTTGCGTTGGGTGCCCGCCCTGGCAGCTGTTGACCGTTACATCATTGTTTATGGGTCTAAGAGTGGTAAGTGCCAATCAAATTGAGTCTGTCTATTAATGGTCAGCCAGTAGAGTCTGTGCACTCTTTATTTCTTTGCATTGTCAGGGGCCAAAGTGACCACCGCGGTCTCAGGTGATGTTCCTGAACTGCAACTGAAGGACTTACAGAGTGCAACAGCATACACTGTGACAATGACCAGTCAGCGGGACAGCCTGCAGAGCACCACTGTGAATCTAACCTTCATCACGACAGGCGGTCAGGCTCGTACACACCTGCACGTGGAAATGTGAAAACACATACACAAACAAAAACACATGCACAAACATTCTAACCATTTCTTCCCTGACCATTCCCAGGTAAGCAATTCCTCAAGCCCATGGACTGCTCCCAGCAGCTGCTCAACGGCATGTTACACTCGGGGGTGGCACAGATCTTCCCTGGAAGCAAGCAGGATGAGGGCGTGCGGGTTTACTGCGACATGGAAACTGATGGAGGAGGCTGGACGGTGAGTGAAGGGACCGACAAGAATGGTCCAGAAATTTCAACTCAGCTTGCTTTCTAGGGGCGTGTAGATACCTACAGCAGCCATGTGTATGCAACCCAAAGTTTAGTGTCAGGGTGGGTTTGACTTCAGCCTTGGGCTATAGTTGATTATAGCTTGACTATAATTTGACTTCCAGCCTTGGAATGCTTATCTGTTTAACCATTTAAGGGAGCAAGAGATCTTCTGATCTGGTAGGGTGGAGAAACAACACTGAGCTACAAGGAGTCAGCGCTGAAAGCATGTGCATGTTTTACAGTGAAGGTCACAATAAATCCTGACATGCTTCTGTCAAAGATTCTTAGCACAAAGACCTTGTGTGTACATTTTCTAGGTGTTCCAGAGAAGAATGAATGGGAAGACAAACTTCTTTAGGAACTGGGAACAATACAGCAAAGGCTTTGGCAATCTCAGTGGGGAATTCTGGCTCGGTAAGAAAAATGAGCTCAGCTGTGGATATCAGTTGTTTGCGTTGTTCTTAAGAGCTTGTTAATACTTAAGTACTTGTGCTGAAAAATTCTGTTGTATAAACAAATTAATGGAATTCAGGTTTCATAACATTCATTTATCTGTGATATACTTCATCTTTTGTTGTGGAAAAATTAAGGATATAAATTTAAATGAACTTTTCAGCTGAATCATTGGAGTCAGTACGCTGTGTGACCCATGCTTCCGTCCTCTTACCTTTTGTCCCTCTTGCAAGGCAATGAGCTGATTCACAGCCTGACGAGCTCAAGGCCAATGGTGCTGCGGGTGGACCTTCATGCTGGTGCAGAAACTGCCTTTGCCATGTACTCATCTTTCTACATAGGACCTCAGAGAAAGCACTATGCAGTCAGACTGTCTGGGTACTCGGGCACTGCAGGTGAGAAGGAAAAGATAGATCAAGTCAAAGGGTAAATGCAAGCGTTGAGGACAAAAGCCTCAACATACAGAATCAGATGCTGACTATTAATTTTTGAGTAAAGAAAAGTAAATGCTGAAATATAAAAGGATACACTGAGGCGAGAGGAATATGATTTATGCTTTTTTATTCCTATGACCTCTTTCTTCTATCATTTCATTGCTGACTTGCTCTTTTTAGGTGACTCCATGAAATATCACAATGGGCAACCATTTTCTACACGGGACAGAGACCCCAACCCCGTCCTCAGTGGGTGTGCCAGGTCTTACAGGGGAGGATGGTGGTACAAGGACTGCCATGAGGCCAATCTCAATGGCCTGTATGATATCAACACCAACCACCAGGTGCGTCTTTCTGCTGTTTATAAGCTCACTGCTCAGCTCTGCATGTCTTGTACTTCCATAGTCAATAATAACATATTGGCTGGGTCAATAACCAATCATGATACCTGTCCTAGGGTGTGATCTGGACAGCCTGGAAAGGCAGAGACTTCTCCATCCCCTTCACTGAGCTGAAGCTCAGGCCGGTGAACTTCGACCCACAGACTCAGGGATAGAGAAACACAGAGAAAGAGAAAGATCCTTCACAAATATGTCACATAGACACCACTATACACACATAATTATTTTTATTCAACAGATGGTGTCCCTGTACCTATAAGTTCCACACAAACAAACACATATGCACACACACACACACACACACACACACACACACACACACACACACACACACACCCATTAGTCTCACATTATTTGGTCATCACTTGGTTGTTGTGAGGTCATCCTTTTGTTAACCAATGACATACAGTGCAGTGTAATATTTATAAGATTCAAAGTTTATTAAACAAATCCTGAAGTAGACAGTACCAAATGCGCTATTATTATTATTATTATTATTCAAACAACCAAAATGCCTGTGACACACTCTTCAATTACATTATATATCAATGTGACTTACATGAACATAAACATTGTGGAACCAACCTAAGACTTGTCAGCAGATCTTATACTGCTTGTACACAATTTTTCCTTCACAGTTCTTGGAGAATGTAAACAGGAGCATGTTTATAAGTAGAGAACTCTGCAACTGTAATGACTATGCACTGTGTACACCAGGATGTGAGCGGCTTGAATATGGACACTTTTATTTGTATGCAGTTGGTGTTTACTGAGTTTTGTTTCTTTGAGTTTTTATTACTGTAATTGTTCAGATTTTCTTGCCGTTTTTGTATAAGTTTCTCTGACTTTTTTAAATTGTTGGACTGATTGTCACGGTCAAATGAAGCAATAGTATTAAAGTCACCTAGCACTAATACTTTCACGAGATCTAATTCATCTAATGTGTTTGTTTATCCACATTTACCCACAGAATTCCTTATTGATACCCTATGCTTGAAAAATTTGCCTAAATTTTTGGAATTTATTAGCCATCCAATAGTAATAATAGTGTATGAGATTCATTCACGCGCTATCAGTAACTTTTTGTTGAAGTCAAGGGCCCAGCGGTCCAGAACCTACACTGGAAGCTCAGGGTGCTTGTCTAAGTCACCAGTCAATACAGGGCAGCCAGAAACGCATCCATTCAGACACTCTGAGTGATTTAGAGTCACTGATTAACTGGAAATGGATGTCTTTGGACTGTGGGAGGAAACTCAAGCAAACATAAGGAGAACATGCAAACTCCACATTGACTGAGCAGGACTCAAACCTACATCCCAAGAGCCCAGATCCTGTGAGGTAACAATGCTACTGTTTTGCATCACCGTTCTGCCCTGGTGTATAAAACGACATAGCACAAATTCTTCAAACAAGGCAAAGAATTCTCTCTATCTTATACTTTTTTATCAGACATCAGTTCTATGAAAGAGCAAAGCCAGAGAAGAAATAGATTACAGTATCGCTCCAATTAAAAGGAACAGGAACGAGATTTTAATAACCCAACAAAACAAGGATTGTAAGACGGAAGACAAATAACTTGCAGACCAATTAGATTCCATGTCCATAAACAAATGAACAGCAACAGAAACCAATGCACAGTCTACAACAACAGGGATTAAGGTTTCACTCGGCAGAATGAACAAATTTCTGACGTTAAGCATAGGTACATACTACAGTAAATACTTGATTCTTATAAGGTCGTTCACATTGTTGGTATCTTTTGTGCTGCGGTTAATTTTCATTACAGTTTCAACTTCTTTATCCATGGCTATCCAGCTATCAGTTATTTTGGCACATCCTGTAGTTTATGTGTCTCCTAACCTTTCATATTTACCCTCAGCCTAGCAACAGTTGATAAATAAAAGATGTCAATCAACACTTCCATATTTAAAAATTAATTGTTTTATATCTCAGTTCCTAAAGTCCAGACATTTTCAGCATCTGTCTTTGAGTGTGAGTTCCTGTCAGGAGCTAGCAGTGGTGTTACTAGGGTTGGTCTCACCCAGTGTGGTAACTCATGGTGTCACCCCCCCATGGACCTCCTCCCGTACCAGACCATACAGAATCCTTAGTAATTTTTTTGTACTATGTTACTCGGAAATCGTAATTCTGGTATATCACCGAATGTAATGGTAATAGTAGTGACATAAATAACTAACAAAATTAAAATTACACCTTTAAGTTACAATATCATACGTACACCCTAAATGTATTTACATTTACATAGTTTCATATTGTTAAAATTAAAATTTTGGAAAGAAAACAATACAATTCAAAGTAAAAACATTTAAGAACTACATCAAAATAATGTTTATTTTAACGTTCTTGATATATTGTAGGTTCACAAATACTAATTACCACAATATTGTAGCTAAAACACCAGAAAAATTGACAAAATGAGTGACTATAAAAACAGCAGCAGCACCGACGACAGCAAGAGCGTGTGCTTGTAGCGTGTGCAGACGAAACCATCTGATTGGAAGCATCATTGTAATTGAGTAATTAGGAAGTTCAAAAAGTAAATTAGCATAGAGTTTTAGCCTTGTAGCTATATTGATACATGTAAGCTGGGCTCATGAAAAATTATTTTGTTCTTATAACTAACTACAGGGATATTTTTATAAAAACTAATAAATTTCTGCTGAAACACTGCACAAAAATTTTATAGACAGTGATTTATAGACAGCGTCACCCGATGAGGTCCGCATCCCCCAAACCCCTCTGGTGATGCCACTGGGAGTTAAGACTTAAACAAAAAAACATGTTTTGAACATAATTTAGGCCTTCACCATGGAAGATAACACAAAGACTTGAAAACTATGTGTTAGGCAGTGTGCTGAAACAATGCCAGGCAACAAAGGGCTTAAGATCAACCTGCACCTAAACAACACCAAATTTCATTCACTTCTGACAGAGAGGTTAAGCCAGGAAATTTCTATCAAAAATTAACCTTTAATAACAGCATCCAGGTTGGGTAACTATTATTTTTATTATCCATTATCCATTTACTCAACGTGTCACCCACCCCCATGGACCTCCTACTGTACTGAACACCAGCAACAGATAGAAGTGTAGTAGTTACAGCTGCTGCCTTTAGACTTGAAGGTTGCAAGTTTGAATCTCACCTCTGGCTGTAGTACCCTTGAGCATGGTCCTTACAGCAAATTGCTCCAGTAGAATTACTTAGCTGTGTAAACAATTCTTAATAAATTAACATTGTAGGCTGCTTTGGAAAAAAGTGTCAGCTAAATGAATAAGTGTAAATTTAGTTGACACTTTCTTCGAAAGCAGAGGTTCTTAAGTTTTAAGTCCCCCACTGTTAACAGCCCCTCACCAGTGACTGCATTCTGCAATGTAATGAATAAAAGCAGTTGTACACAAACCTTGAGTGTGTCCTCAGCCTTGCTGCCAGAACAAATCCAACGTGTCCCACCTGGACTGAGGCCTTGCATACTGTCAGAGGGAATGCTAAATTATGTTGTTCTAAGGCTCAGTGATCATTCCTCTCAGTCACTTCAGAAATTTATTCTCCACAAGCCCTTCCTTCTGTCCTTCACTGTGTTTTTCTCTATGTTGCACTTGCCGAATGTGAAATGATTTCATGCTTGTCTCACAAACAGTTTAGATCATTGTTCCGTTTCAGTCCTGCTCATCTTTGACAACAGAACATGAAATTACCGATCGTATTATAAAGACAAATCTACATATTTTCACCTGTACGATGTTAATAAGTATCAAGTTTCATTATATCAATATAATACATATTAAATAACTATCACGGTGATTTAATATGTTTTATTTTAGATACATATTATTTAATAATAAATAAGGAGTTGTGGGGGAGCTAGTAGCATTGTGCTTAAAGCTGCTGCCTTGGACCCACAGGTTACAGGTTCAAATGCTGTCTCACACAGTAGTTCCCTTCATAATGTGTTTGTCATAAATTGTTCCAGTAAAATTGTCTAGTTCTATGAAAGCTTTTGCATTGATGATGCAAATTGCCACCCAAAAAATTACTGCATTATAAATGGGTATTCTCATGTATGTTTGATTAACCAAACCAACCTTGTCCCCCATTATCGTAATCAATGCTTTGATTATTTCAGATAATCAAAATTTTGCTGTATTTTAATTCTGCATCAACTTTTTTCACTCAAGTAATTACTGATGATAAACACGAGGCATGTACTCTCATATGGAGTACATAATGTTTTCATATCCTAACATATTAACTTGACCAGACTTGCTTGTAATAATGTTTATTCTCCTTGAGAGAAAAGAGAAGGGTGGGCAAGGGCATGGGGGGAGGGAATAGCAGTACATTATAAATGGACTCAAAGACATCCAGTCCACCTTCACATCTGTGTGGGGGGTCTCAGTGTACTCATGTTTATGATGTGTGTGTCAGCGTTCAGTGTAGCTACTGCACTGCTGTTGTTTCTTCTCTGGATATTGGTCTTCTATTTGTCCAGACGGTCATGTCAACATCTGGCCTACAAGACCAGCTCTCAGTCAAGAGGTAGAGTAAGCAGTTTTTTGTCTCTCAACTCTATTGCACAGTGGTAATACTTGTGAAAGTGCATGGGATGCACCGATCTTTCCTCTTGTGCCAGCACAACTATGTCATATTTAATGAAAGATTTTAATGTCATTCTCCTACTGTAGTGTTCCCTTTCTCTCCCTACAGCCGTTCAGTCCAGACGCCTCTTTTCTCTTTACCGTGTCCTCACCGAGTGCTTTTCCCCCTCCCTGCCTGGCCCCCCTTCACTCCCTCTCCTGGGGAACATGCTGGACCTCACAAGGGGACATCTCCCCAGTCACTTGACCTCCTTAGCCCGTTGCTATGGCAGCATCTACCGTCTTCGCTGTGGCAAAACCAGTAAACGTTTTACTTTTACTCAAGGGTTTGACAGCATTTCTATAAAAGTAAATAAGTGTGGGAGACTGGGTATTAATTTATTATCATTACTAAAATGTGAGCAATTTCACATTGAACTGCTTTGTGATCTAATGTTGATTGTCAGCAATGCTTCGTTATACAGTTGTTGTAATGCTTAAGGATCAGATCATTATTGTGATGAATAGCACTTTCTGGAGAAGAAGAGATTATGAATAACTCATCAGCAGCAGAATGTGTGATTAATTTCTTGTACTGACACTGTTAGCTGGTCATAGTCATTTGTAGAAAAGCTTCTAAAAATAGGTAGAACAGCAGCATAGCTGTCAGTGTGAAACTTTTGGAGTAAGATTTATTGTCACGAAATTACTCATGTTGCAGCCATGGTGGTGCTGAGCAGTGCTCAGATGATCAGGGAGGCTCTGGTGAAGAAGTGGCCAGACTTTGCTGGAAGGCCACATTCATACACAGGTAAAAACATACATACACCAGTAACATACTGAAGCTCCTATATCTAAACCGATAAAAGTGTACTCAATCTGTCCCTTTATTCCCTTGTCTTCCAGGAGATCTTGTGTCAGGTGGGGGCTTTTCAATCTCACTGGGTGACTACAGTGAGGAGTGGAAAATGCACCGTCGCCTGGTTCACAGCGCACTGCAGCGTTGTTGTGCACAGTCCCTGCACGCTGTCATTGAGAGACAGGCCCTCACACTCAGACAGGTACAGCAGGGTTCAAACTGACTGTGCTCCAAGTGCATCTATGCACTCTTCATGTTGACTGAGAGTGAGAGAGGCCTACTTTTAGACAACACGGTTGATACTGAATTTGCCGAATTAAAATTTTTAAAATAAAAACTACACTGACAGAGGGACACACGGATTAATGGAGCTAAGACTGATGATACATTTGTGGGATCTTTTAATTTGTATTAAATGAATATGATTTATTCCAGCCTCCTGACTGAGCACAGTATGAAAGGTCATATTGTGAATGACTATCCTCTGTGGTGTCCCCTTCTTCTGTGGTGTTTTCCAGGTAATACTAGACTATAAGGAGAGCCCTGTGGACCTTTCAAAGGATTTTACAGTTGCCGCCAGTAATGTTATCACATCTCTGGTCTTCGGAAAAGAAGTTGGTGCTCTTTCAGTGCTATTTATCTCAATGTCTATTTTTAACTCTAACCACTAGAGTAAATCATATTGGAAAAGAGCATTTAATAGATGCCTTTTGGAACTCCATAGTGAAAAATAATTAGATGCAGTAAACTGTACTACAAAGCACTTGCAAATGAATTTGTCAATAAGGGAACAGAATGTGCTGAGTACTGGTGAAACAAATGGGATGCAGTATTCACATAAGTAATAGTCCCTTCAGCCGCTGGCATGTCTCTGAGTCTGACTTCTGTCGTCAAATCTCTTCTCCATCAACACTGTATACTCTGACGGTTCCTTCTCCACAGTACAACAAGAGCTCTGCGGAACTGCAACGTCTGCATGACTGTCTCAATGAGATTGTGTCCCTGTGGGGCTCACCGTGGATCTCCGCCCTGGACACCCTTCCGCTGCTCAGGGTTTGTACTCTCGCCAGTTACTGCTCATGCATAACAGCTGTTTACTTACTTACACACTAAAAGAGGATATTGAAAATGATAAGCAAAATGTTTGCTATATTCTTCCAGCATTGACTGGATTTTGAACCTCGCTGTGTGTTGCCAACATGCGGTGTGCTATGTATACTTAGTCAAAGACAGAGCTGTTGAGCTTAAAGCAAGGGGGTCCCCTTAAACGTTTCACTGCACAAATATTACAGCATTAAATGACAGTGAAACAAGAACAAAATGATGAAAAACCAAGTTTGTTTGTTTGTTTCAATATCAAAGAGGTTTCCCAATCCACCTTTTTCCCGTCTACTGAAAGAGGTGGAAAGGAGAGATGAACTCATCAGATCACACCTCCAGGACTGCAAGGTGAGTCAGCAAATAGATCTTCAAAACCAAGTGGTGAATGGACTCTCAGTCATATCGTACAACTAGGATATTCACAGCCAGGAGGTCCAGCTCAAAGATGTTTTGTACAAAGCGTGCAGTGACACACCTGATTAAACTTGCTGTTACACACTGCTGAACTCAGTTCACTCCACCTCTGAGGTTTCACTGGGCTGGAAACCCTGCTGGATTCAGGCCTCCAGGAATGTCTCCTTACTCTTCATTGAGTAGCGCAGGCACCCAAAAAGGAGTTAGTAGAACTGTGACATTTGGTAGGTAAGCAGTCAGGGGTACCAGCAAAGAGCAGGAATGATCAACTTCATATATCTGAGTGAAGAAGTGAGCCCCTTATTACATTTATTCATTTGGCTGATACTTTCCTCTGAAGCAACTTACAATGTTAACCTACGAATTTGTAGAGCTGGATAATTTTACAGGAGCATTTCTTTTTTGTTTTTTAAAGTACCTTGCTCAAAGATACTATGGCCAGATGCAGGATTTAAACCTACAACCTTTGGGTCCAAAGGCAGCAGCTCTAATTATTGCACTACCAGCTGTCCTGCTGTGCCAACTGAGAACTGTGTTGCATTCAAATTTATTATTATTATTATTATTATAATCGTTATTATTATTCCTGTGTTTGTACTTTTTCTCCTAAGATGCAATATGAGGACAAAAATGCTGATGGCATCATCACAGCTTCTCTTCTTCAGTGCCAGGACCAGACAGGGGGCCAGTCACAGAGGACTGTGGGTAACCATTTATATAAACATGCCATTCGACAATAACTTGCATGTTTGGTGTCTGACATATCAATATTTGACATTTCACCTTGTTGTTGTCTTAAACACAGATAATAGCTCTGAGTTACTAGCTTTCAAGGATAGAAATGTTTTATGGTGCTTTTCCTCATTTTTAGTTGCCTTTTATTCCCTACAACTAATTTTTGGTATTTCTGAGTGCTGCTAATATTAGATGATGACAAACATAGTACTTGATTATGGGATGAATACATCAACAGTTAGACCTGAAGAGGGATGAATTAAATGACCATAAAGTGAGGGTTCAGTGTTTTTTTACTCGATGAGACCTCAGATCGAAGTTAATGCATTTTTTATTTGTTTAAAGGTAAAGTAGAAGTCAAAAGTTTGAATACCACTGGAAAATTCTATAAAACATTTAGGGGATGAACTGGATTGACGATCCCAAACAAAACAACCCACAAGTGCTCTCTGGGAATTGCTGCAGAACAGATGGAAAGACATTTTGAGTGATTTCCTGCTTCTTAAAAAACAGCCTTGGGTTTTTAAAGTTTCCAGCTGGTGTACTCAAACTGATGACTGACTTTATTGATTATTAAATCAGTAAACGTCATTATGTATATGCAGTTCTAGTAACTGCTAGTCCAATATTGAGTCTCAGTGGTTGGGTACTGGGGGCACGGTGGCGCGGTGGCGCAGTGGGTTGGACCGCAGTCCTGCTCTCTGGTGGGTCTGGGGTTCGAATCCCGCTTGGGGTGCCTTGCGACGGACTGGCGTCCCGTCCTGGGTGTGTCCCCTCCCCCTCCGGCCTTATGCCCTGTGTTGCCGGGTTAGGCTCCGGTTCCCCGTGACCCTGTATAGGACAAGTGGTTCTGAAAATGTGTGTGTGTGTGTGTGTGTGGTTGGGTACCTACCCCAGAACCATAGGTCATTGTATATGACAGGACTCACAGACAATCACACATTTTTTCATTCTCCATACAATAATAGATATTTGGAGTTATCAAGTCACCTCAACCATATGTCTGTGGACTGTGGGAGGAAGCTGGGGCACTGGTGAACCCAGTGAGAACATGCAAACTCTACACAAACTGAGGTGGATTGGAACCAATGTCAGAACACACAGTATATGAGGCACAGCATTGCTCTCGGTGTCAATGTACTACCCAGCTCAATTACATCTATACAAAACAACAAACATAAACACTACAATAACATGATAATCAATGCACTGCACCTCAGAGAAAATCACTGTTAGTCACTGTATTTAATTTAATTAGTTTAATTAAATCTTATGAGTCTTAATCTTACATGTGTATGAAGTGTCTGTACAGATAAATCTGTATAAAATTCTGTGGTTTATGTGCTTTATTCCCAGACTCTGACAGAGACCCAGGTGCACATGGCCGTGGTGGATCTGCTGATCGGTGGCACAGAAACCACTGCAGCCTGGCTCTACTGGATGGTGGCCTTCCTGCTGCACAGACCTGAGGTGGTGGGCCTCCCGCAGCAATTCACTAGTGCATGTCGTCTACAGAAAGAAACAATGTTGTTGGATCCCTGTTGAAAAACAACTTGAAGAAAAATTGTCATTTGTGTGATCCTCTGATTTTTGTATAACTTTCTCATGAAGCACACTGCCGTGCCACTATCCGTTTAATAATTAAAATTTCATTGTCAAGGTGCCTTTTTTCAGAGTAGCAGATAGTGGGATGTGCTGAAATGTAAAACATTGCTCTAACAGCTGAAATTTCCTCTGGCACTAGGTGCAGTTCAATGTGTACAATGAGCTGTGCACGGTGCTGGACAGTCGCTACCCTCGGTACAGTGACAGACACAGGCTGCCTTGCACATCTGCCCTCATCAGCGAGGTGCTCAGACTCAGGCCGGTGGCTCCGCTCGCAGTTCCTCATCGTGCTACTAGGGACAGCAGGTGAGCGATCACACTGCTGTACACTGGAAGTACAACACCCACACCTTGAAAAGGTCAGATTAAATTGATGTTTTAATATTTTTAAGTATCACCCATTCACTTACCATTGACAATCAGTTGTCTCTATGCAGGTGCAACAACTTCTTAAAATAATATATTTAATATCAAATAAATACATTTAATATAATGTTACATATTTAAAACTGCATCTCAGACTTGCTTTTATCGGATGCATCTCACAACATTCTGTTTCATTTAGCATTGCAGGTTACTTCATCCCAAAGGACACCATAATCATCCCTAACCTGTATGGGGCTCATCATGACCCTGATGTCTGGGATGATCCAAACACCTTCAAGCCAGGTGGATGTGATTGTTTGGACCCATGACTGTGCCCTTTAACACTTTTAACACTCTTACACTAAAAAGATTCAGTGCTCTGCCCAGTCTTGATACAAGTATTGACAGCTCTTTTCTTTCAGAACGCTTCTTGGAAGACAAAGGGGCTTCCACCCGAGCACTCGTGCCTTTTGGAGGTGGTGCAAGGTTGTGCCTGGGAGAGTCCATTGCTAAAATGGAGCTCTTCCTGTTTGCTGCCTATCTACTACGTGACTTTCAGTTCCTTCCCACTGGGAACAAGACCTCTCTACCAGACCTTAAAGGAGTAGCCAGTGTGGTGCTCAAAGCCAAGCCTTTCCATGTCATTGTGCGTCCACGGCCTTGAACTTGGCTTCCTGGATGGATGGACTCCACGTCTCATTCACATGGCTGCCCTATGTGGCTCCCACATATCAAGCAGCAGTAGGTGGTGTAGTGATGGCAGCCTGTGCCTTGTGCTCAAGGGATATGTGTTTAAATCCCATCTCCTGCTGTAGTACCCCTGAGTAAGGTACTTAGAATGAACTGATACAATGAAGAGGGCCCAGTAGGATAAGTGGATAAATCATTGTAAACTGCTTTGGAGTAAAGCTTCAGCAAAATGAATAAACATCTGAAATACTTGAGATGTGTGTAACTATGGAAGTCATTGCAGGTCCTGAGCATTTCAGCCGCTGCAGATTATGTAAATATGTACATTAATACATTTTATGGTTTGTCTTCCTTTCATTGGTTGGTTTGAAAATTAAGAGATTCCAACAAACTCTTTAAAAAAAAAAAACCTTTTTTGTGTTTTAGGATGCAGAGGGAGTGATAAAAAGATCAAGAATATGCAAATATAAAATTCTCTGAAATTCTCTGAAAAGATTTTGGAAGTTCTGACATCTGATTTCACCTCTCTTTATAATTACCCTAAAAGGTCTGTCTAATTCACATTTACATTTACATTTATTCACTTAGCAGACGCTTTTCTCCAAAGCGACTTACAATGGATACGATGTAGTGTTACTAGCCCACACACCTTATTCACCAAGGTGATTTAAACTGCTAGATACACTACTGATGTATGGATGAGAGACCCAGTGTAAATATCTAGCAGTGTAATCCACACACACACACACACACACACACACACACACACATTTTCGGAACCGCTTGTCCCATTTATACATTTTTTCTTTGTTATTTGTTAATGAAGTGTCACAGTTCAAAACTCACATTTATTCAAATCATTTAAGGATAGTAATCTGGCTAAACAGAGAGTTAGCTATACATAGGTTGCAATAGTGGAAAAATTAGTTTGATGACTGCCTCTTACGTAACTGTTGTGCACCAGTTATAAATCGGAGAAGCACTGTAGTCACAGAGTGCACATTTTCACTTGAAATACTGGAAAATAATCTTCACAAATTGTGTTTGTTTTGGAATCTATTTCTTGTTATTATTTACTTTTTATTATATACTCATTTAAATAACATGCATAAGTGAATTTTAGGTTGGAAATTTTTCCAAAATTAGTCAATTGTTGTAGAATATAATGAAATTTAAAAAAAAAAAAAAAACAAGAAAAAAGTTTAAGCATAACTAATGAAAGTCAGAAGACAGAATTAGCAACAAGATGCTGCAGCTGCACAAGTTTCTCTTTTCGGTCCTCTGATCTCAGTGAGACTAATGCCGCGGGGGTGGGGGCGGGGGGTGGGCACAGACAGGAAGTTACATGTGAGAGTTTCAAACCCGACACTCATTCAAAGTGTTTCAGGGCGGGAGAAAGTACAGGTCAGCAGACATTCACTTTCAAGAGAAGCACCTGTTCCCCAGTGGAGCACGGAGGGGGTACGGAGAGCTGGGGGAGCTGAAAGTAGCTGGATTACAGGTCAGTGTGCGAGATCCCTGTGACATAGACAAACTCATTGCTGACACCAAGCGAAAGCTACGCTTCAGTGGTTTTCAGCTCTTGCAGATGCTGATTTTTAGGGTTTCACCGATACAGCTTTTTAATTTGAAGTAAACCGGAGGTTTGTATGGCAGTCTACAAGATAATAAACTTATCTTAATATACATAAATTATATGATATACTTAATATACATAAATTACTGGAAATATCAAAAGATTGCCTTGTGATGTGCAAATACCTTTGCAGCAATTCAGTACTTTCGTTAGCATTATTATTACATCCTGCAAGCTCCGTCTTCTCACATACTGTAGGTGTGATGTGCACTGTACTTTAAAACCATGCCCTGCTCTTCTCAGGCTTTCTAATTAATGCACAAAAAAATCATGAACTCGGCCCACTATGGAGGCAAGAAGTTTGTTGCTTTTTAATGTAAACTGAGGAAACATTTCACAGCACAAAGGGCAAGTGTAACCCTTGGTGTCGCCATTTCCATTTCATCAACCGCTTGTCCTAAGGTGCAGTCATGGTGGTTCAAAATCTATCCAGGTACATCCTGGATGAAACACTAGTCCATCACAGAAGAAATACATTCATTCCCACAAACACACACTGCATACATTTTATTATTAACAGCTGTTTTCCACAGATTTTAAAATAACTCAAATGATACCTGTTAAGGACTAGATATTAATGTTTTTGCTTCGTTTGTCATTTCAGGCCACAGTAGCTGAGCCCCAAGATACACATCTGAGAGAAAGAGCTCTGAAGTGTGTGAGCTGTGAACTGTCCTGCGATGACTTCAAGTGGGGAGGCAGGTCTGGCCATGAGCCTGGTCAGTGAGGTGACCTGCCCTCTGTGCTCCACCCTCTACGATGACCCAGTCCGACTAGACTGTGAACACAACTACTGCAGAAAGTGCATCATAAAGTACTGGAATGAGGGAGAGACGACGGACGGGGATGGTGACACCAAGGGTTACACTTGCCCTTTGTGCTGTGAAATCTTTCCTCAGTTTACATTAAAAAGCAACAAACTTCTTGCCTCCATAGTGGGCCGAGTTCGTGATTTAGGGTTACAGAACTTCAAGAGCCCGATACAGGAGAGCAAGAAGAGCTCCAAGAATGTCTTGGGGCAGGATGGGAACACAGAGCTAGGAAAAGGGCTGTGTCCAGTGCACGGAGAGCCGCTGAAGATGTTCTGTGTGGAGGAGAAGATGGCCATATGTGTGGTGTGCGCTGTTTCCAAGGAGCACCGTGCTCACTGCTTGGCCCCCATGGAGGAGATACTGACACAGTGTGAGGTAAGAGGAGTGCAGGACTGCAGACAGAAAGAGACTGATATTGATAGTGTGCATGGGGTATTGTTCAAGGATAGACCCTGTGTGGTCTGGCATGGGGGCAGATACAGAATATATGTGTCTGGGGGCACTGTGGAACAGGCAATGCTAAGACAAAGACAGAATATGGAAGAATGTGATTGGAATACAGAAAAGCTAAGGAATACACTCCACTATAGGAAAACTTCCAGGCAGCTGTGAGACATTTTGACGAAAAGATGGGTAAAATTGAGACGATCTGCAAGAAGAATGAAGAAGAAATCCAAGAAATAAAGGTATGCATTTACACCAGCCATGGCCATTCTATATAAAAGGATGAGTTCAGAAAAACCGTCCTGTCATACAGCAAAAATGTTATGTAAAACATCTCTCCCTTTGTGCAGTTTAATGTCACTGTTTATTACTTAATGACTTTGTCTTTAGTCAGTCATAATTCTCTTTTTGTTTCTCTAGAATGAGTCACTTTCCCTTCACGCCCACATTGTGCGGGAGACTGATTGTTTGCTGCAGTGTGTTCAGAGGGAGAGGGAAAGGCTTTGCTCTGAACTTCACGACGACACGCAGAGGCTGCTGGCCCTCAAGCAGAAAACCTCCTCTGACCTTCTACAGCAAGGAGAAGTCCTGCAACAACAAGTGGCCTCACTCAGGAGGAGGGTGGGCCAGGAGGTACAAGATCCCTCCGCTCTCATCAAGGTATCACTATCGATTATTAAAATGAAAAAACTGCCATTTCCTAAACATTTTATTTAAGATGACATTGATGATGTGAAAGATATTGCTCTTAAATGTTGTTCTTTCTTCTTAAAAGGATATTCAAGAACTGACTGCGAGGTGAGAAATATATTTGTAATCTTTGGTCACTTTTTTAATCATTTTCATTTTTATTTCAAAATCCTTGGCCGTACACAAGTTGTACCATGTTTTCTCTGGAAACCTATACTTCCTACTTGTATTCTGCAATATACATGAAACAAAATCTTATTTGCTACCAAAACAGTGCCATAACCAGGCATTGTACTAAGATGACAAAGACACGTCTGAAACATTATAATCAAATGAGAACCGTAAACAAAAATTTCTGTGAATGTTCAGACCAAAACACATTTTATTTTAGTATTAGTTGCACAAACCACATGTTCCCTGCAAAAAAATGACTGAGATTTTAAATAGTCAGAACAATGTGTAGAAATTTCTGAACCGCTCGTCCCATACGGGGTTGCGGGGAACTGGAGCCTAACCCGGCAACACAGGGCATAAGGCCGGAGGGGGAGGGGACACACCCAGGACGGGACGCCAGTCCGCCGCAAGGCACCCAGAGCGGGACCCGAACCCCAGACCCACTGGAGAGCAGGACCTGGTCCAACCCACTGCGCCCCCATTATGTGTAGAAATTATACTTCTAAATTTTAGCACTATGTTATTTTGATATGTGCACATTCATCTAGGTGATGAATTCAGGGCAGCAGTTTTAAAGTGAGTTGGAGTCATAAATTAGGCTTCTCTATTACTTCACTTTTTCTCACCCTTAAGACTGAAAACAGAACCAGCAGCGCTTGAAGATGAGGCTGCAGATCGTTTTGACCTGGGTGTGTACAGGGGGCCACTTCAGTATGCTGTGTGGAAGAAATTAGCTGAGGTCATCCAGCCAGGTGAGATACACTTTATGTATCTTTTCTCATAAGTAATCAAAATGTTAAATGAGGACATTGTTTTGGAATCATATAAAGTGTTATCGGCTTTTGTATTTCAGCCTGCTGTTATAGAAATAGTTTAACGTACTCATATCTCTCTACACTTTGGTGCAAAAATTAGCTGTACCTGCACCTCAGTACACTGTATACTGTCTCATACAGTATCTTTGTATGTGTAGTTTAACCCACTTCCTGTTATTGCCCTGAGTCACAGTTTTATTCTTAAAATTGAAATAGGAAATGGCAGGTGTGCAGCCTTCCTCAAACAGGAAACACTGCTGAGTATACATGAAACAGCGTTTCAAGTCTTTTACATCAAAATTTTTATTTTTATAATTGTATGAAGGTGTTTTTTACAAGCCACCTTTTGCTGTATTATTTGCTGCCCATACTGTACTTAAATCATCCATAGAACAAATAACACTTATGAATATTTATTTTACTGCAGTAAAAAAACCACTGTGCGACTGTGGTTTGAAGGGCAGAGTTACTTTTGCATCTTTGTGCTCTATGCACTTTAACTTTGCTTTAGTGTAATAGATTAGATAATCTGCCTTAAATATTCAAGTGTAGCAGTCCATGTCTTATTGTTAAATAATTATAAAAATAATGGGGATTATCGATAGATGTATGATAAAATTTAAACCTTAATTTACATACGGAACATGTACTTTGCTTTGAAAACACAAGTCTACTATAAGGAGTATTTATAGCCTTTGAAGTGCAACAATTTGCATAACTACGTTTTACATACTAACACACCCTTTCTCCAATGTTTTTTTTCTTTCAGCCCTCTGTACTTTGAACTTTGACCCAGCCACTGCAAACACATTCCTGTCTCTCTCTGAGGACCTGACCACTGCCCAGTACTCCTACTCCCCGAAGGATGGGCTGTCCATAGGAGAAGCCTGCTTTGAATTCAGCCCCTGTGTTTTGGCCAGTCGTGGTTTCTCCTCAGGCCGCCACTACTGGGAGGTGGATGTTGGAGACAAGTCCGACTGGGATCTGGGCGTAGCGGAGGAAACAGCAGAAAGGGCAGGGTGGGTTGTGCTGTGCCCGGAAAATGGCTACTGGACCGTGGGGAATAAAGATGCCAGGAAGGTTGGGGTGTACCTTGATTATGAGGCTGGGCAGGTGTCTTTCTACAACGCAGCAGATATGACCCCCTTATTCTCCTATGTGGGAGCCAGTTTCAAAGAGACATTATACCCCTTCTTTTACCCCAGTGCAGACTCCAAAGCTGAGCCACTCAAGATACTCAATCCAAGATTTTAAAAGATGAAAATTACTTAATCACAATGTTAGCTAAAGAAGGACATATGACATGATATAAACATTTTTCATCTATTTAAAATAAAAGGTACATTTAATATAAAGAGTGTTACCGGGCTCCGGTTCCCCGTGACCCCATATGGGACAAGCGGTTCAGAAAATGTGTGTGTGTGTGTGTGTGTGTGTTCATATATTGTACATTTACATTTATTCATTTAGCAGACGCTTTTGTCCAAAGCAACATACATCTCAGCAAAAGTACAAATTATGCATTACATTAAGAGAAAGCGACATGGCTGCAGACATGTGACTCAGGTAAACCTAGTTTGTTACCTATCACTTGCTGCACCGAGGTTTATCGTTCAAGTAGGTGCATAAAACACAGGATAGACAAATCCTGATACCCTGCTACCATTTTTTTTTTTTAAATTTTATTGTATAGGATAGTTTTTTAGTACGGTCATGTTTCCCATGAGTTAATGCTCAGAATGCAAGTGCGGAGACCTTTTGCACAACTGTTAAAAATAGAAAGGTGAATCAGAGTGACATGTTATTCTGGTTTCCCAAATATAAAGTTTTTTGGGATTGGCTGTTTTTATTTACTTTGAACAAATAACATTAAAATAAATGTATTTTATATTCAATGCTGTTGAATGTGCTTTGCAAAACCCTCAAGACAAATTTTAAATATATGCATCAAATAAGTTACTATAAACACAAAAAATACAAACGTGTCAAAACCTTGCAACAATGGAATCATAAATGTTTTCTTTTCCTTGACAGATATTACAGCGTACCCTAGCATTAACATAAATAAAACTGATTTGTATTTCAAAAAAAAAAACTTATTTTTAATATAATTAATTTACAAAACCTTTTCCAGTCAAGAAGCTGTCATGGATGAAGGGCTAGCACTAGCGTCCGGACAGGAGTCTGACACAGAGGCACGTAGCTGTTACGAAAAGTAAAATGACCCCACGTGCAGAGTGATATTAGAAGTACACTATGCAGATTTTAAAGCACTCGGTGGAGGTGAAACAAGAAATGCGGGACAAAGAAACACACAATGTGTTTGCACAAAGGTGAAAAGTGAAATGTGAATCTGTGAGTAAGACTTGAACACGGAGGCATAACGAAATACCAGATTGGAACACTGGATCAGGTCTGGAGAACAAGAGGCAGGAGTTGACAGGACAGGCAATTGGGACTGGAACATAAACACCTATCAAACAAAACTGAGGAAACAGGAGACTGCTAACTGCAAGGAGAGTACAATGAAAAGGCTGATCAAGAATCCACAATCCACCATCTGCCACTTGCTCCCTTTATACCTCAGCAAGTATCTAATTGTGAACAGGTGCTTGGTTCTGCATCAGCATCAGGGAGTGGCGCCTCCTCTGGCCTGTAGGGGTATTACCCCTGGGGGTTGTGACAAACGCACAAGATGGGGACCCAAGCACAGGATCTTTTATTGCAAACTGGGCGAACAAGACAAGTATCATGGTCGGGGACAGGCAAAGGGATGGTCGATCAACAAAGGTTTGGGGGCATGGGTCCAGGTACGTGGTCGTGAAGGACAAAGCAATAGGTCTGTACCAGGGGTATCTTGGAGTTGGACAGGGGGACAGAAACAAGGACTGGGTTAGAGGTGCTGGTGAGTGCAGAGGGGACGGTTGTCTCAGACAAGATTCCACAACTGGGAAGTGGTGCTCTTTATACCTGTTTGCTCTAATTACAGCCAGGTGTTTCTGATTGAGGTGTGGGCATGGTCGTGACAGTACCCCTGCCCTCACAGGTGGATCGTGCTGTCCTGCAACCCCTGGAATGAGGGGCTACCTTTGGGACGGGGTGCTGGCTGGTCTGGATGGTTCCTGTGGAAGTAGGTGATGAAGAAGAGGTCGAGGATGTTACGTTCCGCAACCCAGCTGCCTTCTTCCAATCCATACCCTCCCAGTCCACCAGGGAGTACATGCCCCTGCGTCAGCACTTGGAATCCAGAATGACGCAAATGGCATAGGCTGGCAGCCCATCTACCTCCAAAGGAGGGGGTGTTGGGTCTCCTCAGGTTACCCGGAGCAATGAGGTTTTGTAAGGCTTGAGCAGAGAGACATGGAAAGTGGGATCAATACGTAAGTGTGGGGGACAGCTGCAACCAGTAAGTGACGGGACAGATGCGTCTAATGATCTTGTAGAAAGCCACACTCTTTGTCCTGGTTGGAAGGTCGGGGAGCGGTGATGTTTGTCGGCCCGTTTGTAGTGGTGGACGCTCTGGCACAGGTGCTCCTGAACCGCACGCCAGACCTCCTCACTGTTCCAGAACCAGAAATCAATGGAGGGGATGTCTGAGGGGCCAAGGTATCATAGGAACAAGGGAGGTTGGTACTTGAGGAGACATTGGAACGAGGAGAGTCCTGTGGAGGAGTCCAGGAGAGAGTTATGAGCATACTCAGCCCATGGCAGGAATCATGCCCACTGGTCCTGGTTCTGGCCACAGTAGCTCCAGAGGAAGCAGCCAAGGTCCAAATTCAACCATTCCACTTGTCCACTGGCCTGGGAGTGGTACTGTAGGTGAGACTGATGGAGACATCGAGTTTCTGCCAGAATGCTTTCCATACCCTGGACATGAATTGCGTCTGTCAGTTGGACAAGATGTCTTCTAGCATCCAAAAGATGCGAAACACATGTTGAAACTGCTGATTGGCCTGGACTAAAACAGTGGGTAGTCGGGGTAACAGGATTAGACAGCAGGCTTTGGAAATCTGTCTATGACTTTCAGGATCACAGTGTTAGTAGCAAAGGGATGTAAGTCCGTAAGGAAATCTATGGCTAAGTGGGACCAGGGCCGGGATAGAACCGGGAGCAGTTCCAACAAATCTGTGGGCTTTTAACTAGGAGTTTCAGCTTGGGCAGATACCTTGCATGCCTCCAGAAATTCTTGTACATCCTCATGAAGGGAGGGCCACCAGAACCTCTTTTCAAGCAGGGGAAGAGTCTTTCAGCTCCCCAGGTGGCCAGCCGCTGGAGCATCATGTACCTAGTGGAGCAGATGTGACTGCATCCCCGCTGGGATATATTCCTTCCCTTCGGGGGCATCCATGGGTTCAGAGTCTCCTCTTGGGCCCTCTGGATATCCTGTGTAAACTGCCACAGAAGATACAAAGCATGACTTTGGCAGGATAGTCTCCAGCAAGGCAGGGGCCAGGTCCTTTTCATAGAGCCTGGACAGGGTGTCGGTCTTGGTGTTTTTCAAGCCCAGGAGATACGATACAGTGAAACATGGTGAAAAAGAGAACCCAATGGGCTTGTCAAAGGTTTATTCAGCAGGCCATTCGCATGTATTCCAGGTTTGGACTTTTGATGGTGGTGGCTTTACAGGGCAGGGACAAACAGGAGGCGGCACACTGTTCTCTCCAAGAAACCAGCTCTCCTGTACTCCAGGAGAATACTGGGTCATGTTGAGCCAGTCAAGTGCACCCAGGGACAACCAGATTGTCAGAGGGTGCAATGAGGAAAAAGGAGAGAGCCTCCCTGTGGCAAGCCTCTACCTGAAGTCCTAGTGACTTTATGGGGGAACCCACTCCACCCTATCCAGGCGGTTTCTCATTGAGTACAAGGCAGCAAAAGTGGTGTGCATAAAGCAGCTGGCTGCCCCGGAATCTACAAATGAGCACACGGTTACCTGGTGGACTCCCCCTCCCCATAACAGGATAATTGGAACGATAAGCTGTGAGGGCAGATGGAAGGGGTCACTCACTGAGGGCCACACTTGGGGGGGCTCCTGTGGATGGCCGTTCAGGGCACCTTGTCCAGAAGTGGCTGGGACAGCTGCAGTAGAGGCAAATGCCTTCTCGAAGTTGCCGCTGCCTCTAGGTGGGGGTCAAGCACCCTCAGCTAATCTGCATGGGTTCCGGGGTGTTGAATAGAGGTTCAGGGTCCCTTGGCTCCACAGGCGTTCACAGGCCAGGTTGTCCAGGGTAATAGCATTCTCTGAGTACTGAGCCAGGCAGGGTCCAGTCATCACCACAGTAGGTAAGCTCAGCATGCATTTGGAGATTCAGGCCCTGCTGGAAGCACCCCAGCTGCGCAGCCATGTTTCTTGTGATTCTTCCAAATTGCTATAGCCCAGTCAAGTATGGGGCCAGTCAGCAGTGATGCCAGGTAAATTGTACTGCTGGAATCGGTGTGGTGACATGTAACAGGCTAGAGAAAACCAGCTTGCATTGTAGCAGGAAACCTTGGCACTTCGCCAGATTGCCATACAATGGCACATGGCGCATGGATGTGGCGAGCCTGAGGTCCGTCGCCAGGACTGGGGCGACGCTTCACGATGATGTGAGTTTGGGCACAGGAGTGGCAGCTGTTTGGTCTTTGGATCGCTCTCCTAATAAAGCAGACTTAAGACCTCCCGCATGGAGTCCAAGAGATGTTGCAGCATCTGCTCGTGGGATCCGAGAAGCACTCCTTGAGCGGAGACAGCCTACCCTAGTTGTTCAATCTTTCCTGTAAAAAATAAAAGATCCTGTGTTCAGGTCCTCCGTCTTGTATGTAGGGCCAACATACAAGATGGAGGACCCAAACACAGGATCTTTCATTGCGAACAGGGAGGACAAGGCGAGTATCGTGGTTGGGGAAGGGTGAAGGGTCGGTCGATTAGCAAACGTCATTTGGGAGCATGGAACTAGGGACATGGTTGTGAAGGACAGAGCAATAGGTCAGTACCGGGGCTGTCTCGGCGCTCGGCCTGGTGAGCTGGTGAGCTGTCTCAGACAACATTCCACCACCAGGAAGTGGTAATCTTTATACCTGGTTGCTCTAATTACAGTCACATGCTTCTGGTTGAGGTGCATGGTCATGGCAGAAGAAGGAGCTCATTTCAATAGATTGGGGTCAAAAACAAGAACCTGTTCTCTTTAGGACCCCTGAGCCACCAGAGGTGGAGGAGTACAATGTACCCCATCAGGTTCTCTAGGCACCAGGGTGCTGATTTTTGTCTTGAAAACTGTTACTAAAGCTGTCACTCCTGGCGTGCCCAACGAAATTGGAATTGTCCAACCTGCTGGGACTCCCCACCTCGCCAGCCCGGATAAGTTTGACGGAGCACCGGACAATTGCCAGGGCTTCCTACTGCAATGCGAGCTTCTGCAGTGGGCCCATGACTCTCCCATGGTCAGTCACCCCGGCATGCACCAAACACTGTCCCTCCTCCAAGGGAGGTGGCCCTCCATGCCGGAGGACGTCCAGGAGTACGTAGAGGCCTGCACAATCTGCTCCCAAGCTAGAACCCCAACACACAACCTGCTGGCTTGCTGGAACCACTTGCAGTACCCTCACGGCCTTAGTCCCATGTAGCAGTGGACTTCCTAGTGGACCTCCCACCTTCAGATGGTAAGACTGTGATACTAACCTTGACTGACCGATTTTCCAAAGCCTGCCGCCTGATCCCTTTACTGCAGTTGCCCACGGTCCTGGAGACGACAGAGGCGCTATTCCAACAGTTCTTCCACCTATACGGTCTGCCTGAGGACATTGTGTCTGACCATGGGCCCCAATTCACCTTGCAAGTATGGAAGGCATTCTGGGTATAACTGGGGGTCTTGGTGAGCCTCACCTCTGGCTACCACCTCCAGTCCAACGGGCAGGTGGAACGCCTACAGCAGGATGTCAGTCGCTTCCTCCGCAGCTACTGCACCCATCAACTACACCAGTGGGCCCGGTACCTGCCCTGGGCCGAGTATGCTCAACGCCTTGACCCACTCCTCCACAGGTGTCTTACCCTTCCAATGTGTTTCAGGGTACCAACCTGCTCTGTTCCCCTGGTACCCTGGCCAAAGCAACATACTCATAGTCAAAGCCTGGCACCAGGCCAGCAGGGAGACATGGTGGACCACCAAGGCTCATCTCGGGCATAGTGCCCTCCGCTACAAGCAGTAGGTGGACCACCACTGGCATCCCCTCACCTTCCAGCCAGGGCAGAAAGTGTGGCTGGTTCTTCGTCAGGTTACGCCCATCTCCTATAGGCTCCAGTTGCTCCTGGACTTACAAGTCCATCCCACCTTCCACATTTCTTTGCTCAAACCCTACAGGTCCTCTGTTCTCCAGGCACCTGGTGATGGCACACCGAGGGCGCCAGCCAAGTCGGCGGTGGTCGATGAGGACCCAATCTATGCTGTTCAGGCACTCCTTGATTCCTGTTGATGGCAAGGGGGCCTGCAGTACCTGGTTGACTGGAATGGTTATGGTCTGGAGGAACAGTGTTAGGTGCACGCGATGTTCTGGACCCTGTTCTTGTTGCCGATTTCCACAGGTCCCATTAAGACCGGTCCGGGCCCTGCCGCAGAGGCCGTCTGCCCTCGTATTGTCGGGTGGTACTGTCACTCCTCTCACTCCTGACGTGCCCGACAACTGCGCGTCTAACAACAGCGTGCTTGACGACCACCTCAACCCCCCCAGTGATGACCCTGGAGACGCAATATAAAAGCTCCCGCTCCGACACACCTGACCGCAGAACCTCCAACTGAAAGAAGTTTTCCTCACCTCTCTCTTTCGACGCTGATTGTTCTGCTCTGTTCTCTAGGTGCAACTCCATGTGATACTACAAATAAAGGGGGTTAGCATTAGCACTTGAGTCTGCTCTCCTGATCCCCGCACACTGTGTGACAAAAGCCTTTAACAGTGTGTGGATGTCTGATATTCACGGTTGTTATGGAAATGTTAGTACTATTATTAGTACTGCAAGCCATTTTTTCTTTATCATCCCTCCAGGACTCCACGTAATGAGCTTGCATGCTCTTAAACTCATTTTTTCTTTGCTTGTTCCAGAAAATTCTCTACATCTTTGTTCTGTTGACCAAAACAGCTATAATGATTTCATAGAAGTATTTAATACTTTGTTTCTGGTAATGTTAGTTTGTTGATTCTGTGGCATCAACAGTCATGCCTTACTGTAAAAACATTTTACTAATCAGTCATTCTTAAGTAATTCGGTCTTTGCATGTTTTAACTAGCTGTGTCATTTTAGAGAGAATTTTATTTAACATAATGTGAAAAAGAAACTGACATAAAAAACTGTAAAACCTGATCATTATTGCTGAATAATATAAAAAATATACAGTGAACTGATTTATGATCATCTCTGTCTTCAGCTGCTTTATTGTAAATCATTCATGTTTTTATGAGGTAGAAGCTTTCTAGAGGTTTACCAGAAACAGCATTAATGTTATGTAGTAAACTTATGGAAGTTTACTAGAAGTTGTCTCAAAAATGCACCATCACATATCACATGATGGTAATGTATTTCCCCCAGAGGGGCATCATTTTATCAGTAGAGATTTATTTTACACTATTCTAGTGATATATTCATTAAAATATCAGGACAAATGTGTAAACAGGAGAAGATGCATGATCAATTCACTATTTCGCAAAGTGCTGGGATAATATGGGAAAAAAATGCAATTGCATTTACAACCCACTTCTTATTGGGTGGTAAAAAGTAAAACTTGTACTGCATGTTCATAATTTTAGATTGTCATTACAGTTGCTGTAATTTATGCAACCATTACATTTTTCTGAATTGCGTGTTTTTAAAGTCCCCAGTGAAATACGCAACAGCAATGCCCCCATGTCAAAACCTGTGACCCTTAAATCAAAGTCCAGGGTTTTTCTCCTCCATTAAGTCACAAAGCTTGTCCAAAGCCTTTCTCCTCCATATTTCCTTTCTTCTGCTGCCTGTGTGCCTGCCAGCCTCTCTTTATCCTAGGATATTGTTTTGAATGTACTGGCACAGGCAGATGGTGGCCACGCTGCAATGACAACTCTCAGACTCAGGGGGGCAGTCTGAGGAGTCTGTGCGCCCTGGAAGCCGGCTGGACATTGTAAGTTTTACATAGGCTGCACTGTAGGTCAGCAGCAGACGGTAAGCTTTGGCCTGCAGACACAGCAAAAACGACAAAATAAGGACCTCAGATAATAATATATAAAATGAATATATATAACATGAGCCTTAAATAACATACTTAGTACATTTACTGTAAATACTATTTATATTACTTAATGTAATGTAGTATTTATTATGTATTTTTATACATTATATATTACACATTGACATAATAATTAATGTAATATTTTTGCTGTATGTTAATTCACCATAAACTTATATGGTGGGTTTTGAGGTTAGCCACCTAGTAATATTTGCCCTGTGTTTTTTTCATTGAAAGCACTGCTGGTATGTATTGGACCTGAGAAGATAGCGAGCGGTCTGGGACAAGACTGTAGCTCTTGGTGAGCATCTCCCTCTGGTGGCTTTCAGTCCTGCAGCCTCTACCCTGACTCTCCAGCAGCAGGGGCCTTGTTTCCTCAGATCCTCCATCCTGCGTGGACCTTTCCTCCAGGTCATGGTCTGGCATGTCCACCACAAGTCGAAGATTTGACATTCTCCTTTGGAGTTTGTTCTGAATACAGACAAGGTGTATGTAAGCAGTCACTATCCATGTTCCTATGGTAGCAGGTTCCACGGTGGCTCTTACTACACTACACAATGGCATTCAGTTCTACATCGCTGTCCTAAACAATATTCTACCACATAAATTGATCAGCATTTTAGGTTATTTTGCTAAAATTTTGTTTAGCAATCAAATTTGGAAGTCTAAGAAAATTACAGCCAGATGTAATACAGTACACTAGTTGCCAAATTATGGCTGGGAATGCATGTAACTTTCCCTTCTCCAATTGCTGTAACACTTCTAACTAGAATATTGTGGAGTCCTCCCTCATTGATAAGACACACAAAGTACACACAAATTTCAGTTCAGTAAAAAAAAAATTCACTTATCGTGCCAAACCGTACATTCACTTTTTCAGTAATGAACACAAAGGCTGTTTAATTGTTCCATATTAATTTTCTTTTCAAAATGTTTCTTTCTGCTTTTCCCTTTCTCTCTGTCATACTCAGAATACCTTCTGCAAGCATAGTGGCGTATCGACACAAACCTGTAACTGCGCTCCTGCACATTTCTCCAGAGTTTCTGAGAGTCTGGCAAGACATGGCGTGAGATCCCAGTACAGAAAGTACAGCTGTGAAAGGGTTATGGCTAACAACTGGACCGGTTAGTATTCAGGACAGGAGGTCATGGAACAAAAATTAGAGGAAGAGCCATCAGTCTGAATCAAGATGATAACTGAATCAATACACCAATACCTTAAAGCTCTTGTATACTAGTCAGAAAGCAGAGAGATACAGTATACATGACAAGACAGGTTTACATGACATTAAAAAAATATGTATTTGTTTTGTTTTCTAAAAAGGATTCTTGAAGAGTCCCGGTGAAGCGGTGTTCTGAATCATCCAAGCCCACTAGCAACTTGTATTTTAGAAGCGTCTCGTTCACTTGGATCAGCCTAACGTCTGTGTTAATATTGATCTGGGAGAAAAGAGAACACCTTTCATACACCACTAAAACTTTTAAAATCAAAAGATCAATGCGAAATTAAGACAATGAAAGAAACACATTTTGTGTTCGGTAATAAAAAGCCAACTTCACTAAAAAAGGAATTCCGCATAAAATCGGCATACTTGCCTTTTTGCTACTGTTGTTGAGAATGAGTATAATAACAGCGGTAACAATGACGGCAGCCAGGCTGACCAATCCGCAAAAGAGCCAAAAAGCTTTAAGGTCCAGCCGTAAACAGAGGTGAACAGAGGAATACAGGCAACACCACACCACCACGTACACCACCTGCAAGGATTTCAGAACTCTTAACACATTGTGTAAATACTCAGAGAGTGAACTTTACACTGGTACAGCACTGAATGGAAGAGATTGCTGACAGCTGCACAAACATTAAAAATAATGCCAGAGTGGAGCCTTCAGCGTCCTTTGAAATTATAGCCAAAATATGCAATAAATTGCAGTATCACTCACAAATTATCCACTTTTTACTGAAAACTTGAAATTGTGCATTTTATAACTCATTGTTATGAGAAGCATGCAAAGGCAGCAACGTGCAAACAGAGAGAGACTCGCGGGTGCCTCTCACCGGAGCCAGGAAGAACTGGAAGACGGAAGAGCTGAAAAGGAGGTATCTCCGGACAGAGGGGGAGTCCAGCGCTTCCTGAAGCGGTATTTGCAAATCCTCAGGGGGAATCTGGAACGAGACAAATATGTGCGTTTGTCCCATATTGACGCGTGTTGTTTCAGCCCTAAATCTCTTTGTTCCAGAAAACACACTTTTAAAAGATGTTGAACAGGATGGAACTTAGAACTGCCAAAAGGCCCTTGAATAGTAGTAGAGTGACAGTAGGAGTTACAAGAAGCTTGATGTATTACTATACAATGGTAGATACACGCTGGTACACACTGACCTGAAAGCCATCCCTTCCCAGCAGAGCTCTGCACAAGGAAACATCAAACCTTGGGCTCAGCTTTGAGGTACTCGGCACTGCCAACACACACTGTCCTGCAGAGAGAGCAGCCGAGAGACAATGGACTTGCATGATGGAGAAGAAAGAGAGACCAGTGGAATGCGAATGGGTGTACTGTGCTACAGCTCATATGGAGAGATTAAGTTTTAGAATATAAAATACATAGGATGCTTGAACTGGGATGTTTCAGTCGGATGGGATTTACCATTAGACCACTGGAGGACTTCTCTAAATTTTGAATGATTACTGGAAGGGTGAGGTTTGTCAATCTCAACTTCATATACATGTGCTTCATTTTCCAGTGTTATTTCATTCTCCATTGCTGTGAAGGTGTCGCTATAAAATCCTGGGGATTTATGAAAAAGAAAAAAAAAACAGGGTTTTCCACATAAGCAGACGAAGGCAGAAAAATCTGAATAACATTCATGTAATATAGCTGCTCACTATAAGATAAAAATCTAAGAATCATTAGGCCGGTAAGGGATGTAAGGTCTTCACAAGATTTTATTTTTATCATCAGTTGTAATAAACTATCTGAAGAAAATTTTAAAATCTGTGCAAGTCCATCGTTCCACTACAAAGATTGGGCTACAGAAAATGTGGCATCATTCTGGTCAGACATTAAACCAAGGACCCTTTCTTCTTGACAGAGCTTAAGAACTGCCCTAAGACATTTCTGCCACGCATGTACAGTATTTACATTCAATGTATGTGAAAAGGCCTCTTAACAGACATGATGAAAAGGCCTGTTATGTAATCATGCTAACAATTCGTAATTATCAGCAGCACTAAGCACAGAACCACCTCTTACAGGGATCATTGTGCTGATAGATGAATGACTGGGAAAATGGTATAGACATACCTTTGGAGAATTTGAAGCAACGAGAGAACTCCTGAGATCCCCTCCCCCCGGCTCTTTGGGATTGTTTTGTCCTTCAGTGCAGTAACTGGCAGTTGAAAAAGGGAAGAATAGTGGCTGTCAACGTGTTTGGTGCCGCCTGCTGCTCTCTCTGCCTCTGGCACCTGGACCTGTGGTGAGAACTGCTCCAGATTGTTCTCGGGGGCTCCGTGTCTCTCCAGCACACTCCTCTCTTGGCACAGAGCTGTGAACAGTTTCCCTGCTCTGTTCTCCGCCCTCCCGTCCCCCGTCCTCCGCTTCACGTGTCTCGGACTTTGCTGGCAGAGCGTCGCATTTCTCTACGTGAATGTGAAACCTCAAAACTTTCTTCACTTCCGCCTTCCTCTCGCACTACTGCTCCCTGGCTCCGCTCAAATGCACTGCGCTTTTTAGCAATCGTGTTTAACTCTTTAGAATCTGGGCCTTTTCACTGTGCACTCGGGTGAGTTGTTTCAGCCAAAAATCATCCATTAACCCAAAGTTTACCAAATCACTGCGCTTGACAAAGACAATTGTCAAACATGAGCACATTGTGTTTTGCCATCACATAAGAGGAAATTAGAAAACACTCTGAGAGAGCCAAAAGTATGGCATCATTGCATAATGAAAATTCCATAAATTTATCTGCAGTTTCAGATAGTGGGATGAATAAAAATTAGAATTCAGTGTTTTAAGTTTTTTCCTTCTGACTGATCCACTATATGGGAATTTTCAGTGACTCAGGGAGTGGACAAACAGCGATGTCATAAGGTGACTGAAAACAGCAAATGCAAACATTCATCCAGCACACACACACACACACACACACACACACACACACACACACACACACACACACACACACACACACAGAAAACACTAGTGAAATTCTGCTTCCCTAAATCGCCATTGCTACTTCACTCATTTTAGGGCAACTTGCATTGAGGCCCCTCTAGAAGCAGGAATATGAAGAAGTGAAATTAGTTGTTTAAATATCTGTCTGTGGCTCTGGGGTTGGGGAATTTTTGCAGAGTCCAGGGTGGACACACACATATCCACATGGCTGGAAACACTCACATGGAGGTCAAATGTGAGCTGCACACTACACAAATAACATGCCTTTCAAATTAAAGATTAGGCAGGGTTTTAATGTCATTTTTTCATAACACATACAGCACATCTAAAAGTGTCCTTTTTTGAAAACATACTCCATGGTCCTGTTTAAAAATAAACTACTCCATTAGTCTTATGTGGTTTTGATGAACAGGGAAATGTAGGGGAAAAGTAGCTAAGTGACCATTGAATATGTCAAGAATAATGAAAGACACACACACACACACACACACACACACACACACACACACACACACACACACACACTGTTTCAGAACCGCTTGTCCCATATGGGGTCACGGAGCCTACCCGGTAACACAGGGCATAGGGCCGGAGGGGGAGGGGACACACCCAGGACGGGACGCCAGTCCGTCGCAAGGCACCCCAAGCGGGACTCGAACCCCAGACCCACCAGAGAGCAGAATCGTGGTCCAACCCACTGCACCACCGCACCCCCAATGAAAGACACAGTTCTCCTTTTTCTTCGCTGCCATGCACTGTATCCCAAATTACAAGAACAAATGTTCTCTTTTTGAAGGTTATTTCGTAAGATGACAAACGCTCAAGTGCCTGTTCAAGGATATCACAAGAGAAATGTTGTCATTTCCTAGGCACGAGATACTACATAAAAAGCGCACCCTTTACCCCTTGCATTGTTTTAAAGGGTAGAGGTCCCTGAGCGATGAGATATGAATTGCCGGAGCATATACATCTTCATGGGGGTTGTGTTTCAAACAGGACAAGCATTTGGACCATCTGGTAATTCTAATTTTATTCTGTATTTGTGCAGGTGGCACATATTGTTTAACTAAACATATTGGGAAAAGCAGTTTGTCAAAATGGAGATGGTGCAGCTCTGTTTATGTGTGTAGTGAGGAACTTGTGGGATTATTATCTTTACACAGCATATACAATAAACACTGGTTATTGGTGGTTTTTGATGCTTAGTTGAAAGGTTTACTCCTCAGTTCTTTGTGCAATGAGACTTTGCGTATTGTCTCATTTGTGGAAGATTGGTGTTGTGTTTCTTGCAGAGGAGACAAAAGTGTACTCTTCAGTAGGGGGCCGTGCTGTCCTGCCCTGCAGTGGTGCAAAGTTCAGTAGATCCTGTGCAGAGGTGAACTGGGCTAAACTCTGGATGTCTATAGTCCCCGAGCCAGTGGTTTGCTCTGGGAGGGTTGTGACGCCCAGCAAACGAAGCAGTGAGCCACGGCTGGGCGCCGACTGCTCGCTGCATATTGACAACCTGGAGAAGGAGGACGGCGGAACCTACGTTTGTGAGCACAGCGCCGGCAACGGAACTATTTCCCTCCAGCTTCTCAGCAGTACGTCACAATCAAAACATTTCACTCAACATCTATGATGAATTACCTTCACAGAAAACACTTTTGCGCTTCAGTCAGATGAGATCAAACCTGTGGTTTGTGCTCAAAACTGTCATTACAAAGATAGCAATGTCAGATGGAAACAGGAAGACAGGCAGTAGCTGTTATGCATCATTATGAAAGCATTTAATTTCCTTAATTCTTCAGGATTGCATAAAAATGCACATCACTGTTCATCTTCTTAGTGGCTACTAAAGTGTTGATTTAATCTTATCATTTATTCTCTGACAGTTTCAGTAGAGCCAAGCACAGCACTGGCGGTGAGCCATCGAGTCTCTCTGCACTGCTACCTGTCTGCCTTCACCGGTTTGGTTCTTTGTAACCACAGCGGGGTAAAACTCACCTGGGTGACGGAGAGGGGCACCGAGCTGCAGGGGGACAGGTACAGCATCTCCTACAAATCTGCATGCCACACTGTCCTCAGTGTGGTGCTCAGAGCTACAGACCACCAGAGGAAATGGAGCTGTCAGCTGACAGAGCAGCAGGAAGTGAAGACCACAGTGAGCCATGTTACAGCACTGACAGGTAACTCACTGGGTCTCTTTAAAGGACTATTGGCTGTTTGCTATAGTGGGTAGCATAGTAGTTAGAGCTACTGCCTTGGGACCCAAAGGTTGCAGGTTTGATCCCCACCTCTGCTTGTAGTACCCTTGAGCAAGGTACTTACCCTAAATTGCTCTAGTAAAAATTACCCAGCTGTGTAAATGATTGTAAGCATGTAATAATTGTGACCTTAACATTGTAAGTTGCTTTGGAGAAAGGTGTCAGTTAAATGAATAAAGGTATTGGGGGGGTGGTCATTGTGTTTACACTTTACATATGACCTTATGTAGTTCCCTCCTGAAACCCACCAAAAAAGCTTTTGAGAAATAAAGTACCAGCTGGAAACTTCTTTTTTTTCTACAAGGCATTTGGTTTAGAAGTTTCATAAGGAAATTAGGTGCCATGTTTTCCTGGTTCTTCTGCACCAGGACCCAGAGATGCAGGACACTTGTGGGTCGCTTTGATTCTTCTTTCTAGTTTGTCTCATACAATTATTGCCCGGGTGTATTCACAGTTTTCAATGGTTTGGTGTTTCTAGGATCTCTGGGAAATTGTCCAAACCCCATCTGCCAAACGTACTGTATGGAATCTTTTAAAATTTTAGAACGTCCTCTTTAAGGTGTATCAGGATTTATGAACAGCCTGGGATATACACTACAGAATGGACAAAAATTAGTAACTGGGTCTCACGAGGGTATGCAGTGTTGGTGAGACTGAGTCTATAAGACTTGCATATTTAGTGGTCTCGAGATTTATTATAATGTTGGTCTTTGTGCTCCTTGTAAATTTCATTATATTATAGAATGTATACTGTATGTCTGCAGCAGCTTTGTCTCCCAATAATGACCAAACATGCAGTCCTTTCTGCAACCACTAATGCATATTACACATCTACAGTATATTCTTATACATTTTTCCTTGTTTAGGAATATCCCACTGTGATTAAAAATGTATTTTATGGGACAGTTAGTGTTTCCGTGTAACTCTGTCTCGTTTAGATGCTGTGGAGGAGATGTTTGCCTCCGAGGGTCAGACACTGATGTTGCCCTGCACAGACCCAGCGTCTCTCAGCGCAGGAGAAAAGCTCCAGTGGTCCTTGAGTGAGACACCTCTGTTCAGCCTAACTACAGATGGGCAAGTCACAGCCCTGGTCAAAGGGTCCACTCAGGGGCTCAGGATGAATCCGGATGCATCTCTGTCCATCCACGGCATGACGGAAAAGCTCTCTGGGCGCTACTGCTGTTCAAAGCTTAACAACTCAGACAGGATCTCCGTACATAGGATGATTGTTGTCCATCTTCTGACATGTGAGTCATGTCTCAGTAAAAGAGAGAACTATGAATACCTCTCAGTTCATGTACAAACAGAGGTGAAACACCTAATTTAGGGTTTGAGTGCATTTTTGACTTCCTGTTAAAAAACAATGCTAGAAAATATTTGTCTTAAAGCAAATTAATAGCCAAATCTCTATGATTTTTTTCTATATCAGATGTATTTCTTGATTGCCAATTTCTGACCCTTTCAAAACTCTTCTTAGTGTCTCGAGACTCTACGGACAATACAAAAGCCAATTCCAGTTACAGCTGGACCTGCTCCCTTACCTGTGTGGACTCTTGTGAAGACTTGAACTTGACATGGAGTGTCAGTTTAGCTGGCAGCCAACAGGACGGTGCTGTTGACCAAATTAATAAAACCCTGGTTTCCAAGCTCATTCTTCCTGAACATCACACCCCAGGAAAGATAGCTTGCATTGCCTTGAGTGATGGAACTGAAAGAGGCAGACAGGAGTGGACCTTCCAAAGTGGTAAAGGTCTTCTGTGTTTTCTTAGTACAGGCTTTTTTAAATTTTTTTTCTTGTGCAGAATTTGGCTTGTGTGCTTTTCAGCTTGTAATAGTTGTAATAAATGATTACCAGCATATTCTCTCTCTCTGCCTGTTTTAGGGAATAAAATGTTAACTGCTGCAGGACTGCTCCTTCTTGCCCTCATAGTGCTGATCTCTGCCATTGGAGTGGTGCTACATGTGAAGAGACGCCAAGAGACATGTCCAGGTACCTGAGTTTGTTCATTCGTGGGAAATTCTGCCCACTTGTGAAACGCAGTGCATCAAATGAAGTGTATTTAGAAGTACCAGCCAGTCAGACCTGGCTCTTGATGGCCACTTGTGTGTTTTTTTAGGCAAGAGAAGAGCAGAAGTGGTTTGCCCAGTAGAATGAAGTACCCATTATTATATTAAACACAAGTCCTTAGATTTTCAAACAAGAAAATATAGTAAGATTTTGTGTATTTGTAGGCAATAAATGAGTGGGGGCACAGTGGCCCAGTGGGTTTGGCCTGTGCCTGCTCTCAGGTGGGTCTGGGGTTTGAGTCCTGGTTGGGGTGCCCTGCGATGGCCTGGTGTCCCGTCCTGGGCGTGTCCCCACCCCGTCCAGCCTCGTGCCCTGTGTTGCTGGGTTAGGCTCCGCCTTGACGCAACCCCGCTTGGAATAAGGTCTTTGGTCAATGTGTGTGTGTAAATGAAGTTCTGCCACATTTTTCTCACCTGTTTTCTTGTACCAATTTCAGTGTATACTGTGCATGATGTATAGTATATTGAAATTATTCAGATAGACGATGCAGCCAAATCAACTGTAATGAGCAGCTTCCAAGTTTGCTTAAATTTCAAACTACACAACTAACGTAAACAACAAAATTTCAACAACTTGAAAAATAGTCCTTTTCCCCCACAAGTAAGATATTATTATTAGTATTGTAATATCATTTTTTCTCTTTTCAAGGTACTGTGTATGACAACATTGGAATGGTAAATATTATGTATGAACTAATCAACCAAAATTCACTAACCTTCTCTTCTACTAAATTCCTACTTGTTTGTATATTTCTATTCTCAGTGAAAATTCCATTATATTTCCGCACTGAGGTGGTAAAAAATGTGTAAAAACAACAAGAAAGAAAAATATTGATCTATTTATTTGCCAGATGATTTTCTCTAAAGTAACATACAACTCAGTGCACATGAACTATGTTCACAGCAGCATTTTGTGTCATTCTCTATGAGTGCTTCATTATGACAGGTGTATGTATTTACCATGTGAATCTCTTTTCCTAGCAGGCTCATATTTATGAGGATTGTGGAGAAGCCGTTTCCAGAAGAGCTCCGCTCAGGTCACAGACTCAAAGTCTAGAGACAGCACAGTCACAAATAAACACTCTTTACGTCCTGCAGTCAGATGTGAGCTGAACATACAACATCTAACTCCTTTACTCTTTTCTGTTTGGCATTAATCATCTTTATAAACAAGTTGTTTCAATATATTGTGTCCTAAGAAAAAACTGTAAAAAAAATTGAAATCAGGAAATTACTGTGCTTAAGTAATTCTCTCATTGGCAAGACAGAAGGGGCAGTAGGTGATGTAGTAGTTACCACCTCCTGCGGTAGATCCCTTCAGCAAGGTGTTTACCTTGAATTGTTCCAGTAAAATTTACTCAGCTATGTAAAAATGGATGAATAAGTTTAAGTATCTAAAGCCTGTAAACTGCTTTGGAGAAGAGTGCAAGCTAAATAAATGTTTTTAAAAATTGCATTTGTCTGTGGACTTTATGAATAACTGTTTGCCTTGTTGACAATTCTATTTTACAGTAGTGTGAGCGTGATGAAACATTTTGAACGAAAAACCCAGAATGAAAAAAATTTCTTTAGCATTATGTATAGATTCTACAAATATGCTCTATAATTTTGCATAGAACAAAATTCACCTACAAGTGTTGCTTGTGTGTCACTAGACATCAATTCTCGGCCCATTCTTTATGTTTCAGACAGCATGTACAAGTGTTCCATCAGATTTATGCATTTTGTAAATAAATAAAATTTATTATGAATAAAAAGAATAAATATGTATTTTTATAAGAGCCACCTACCTTGTCACATGAAAATTAAATTTTTTCCAGGATGGATAAAGACTTATTTCATTGTTCAAAATAAGAATAAAGAAGAGGATGTAATGGTTCTGCCAAAAAGAGTGCATCTTTATTTCCATATGGGTTTCATAATGTAAAAAAGCTACAACAACAAAGAAGAAAACTTAATAAGATCTTTAATTAGCTATATTCACAGTCTAGAATGACTGTTTCTGTGTAGAAGAAGTTGATGCTTCTGGGTGACTTTGTACATATAGGCTATCTTGTGTCTGTTTTCAAGTGTGCTGCTCTGTAAGAAAGAAAAGTAAAAATTATACAGCAGTCCTAAAAACAATCCTGTATTTTTAACTGTTAATTGCAAAATGCTTAGGTGCAGTGTTACAGTGTATTAGTTTTAAATTGTAGCAACCTACCACAACACCTATCTTCGGAGTAAGCCAAGGTATAAAACGTGTTCAGAACTACAAATAACACAACACAGTCATAAGCAATATCATCAGGTTGAAAAAATAAAAAGCATATTTCTAACAACAACAACCAACAGGGAGATGAAAACAAACATCTCCAGTTCTTTAAAAATTGTTATGATGCCTGCTCACATCCGTATCAATGTCCCTTCTGCTATGTATCTTATGTTTGGTGGTATGGCAGCTAAAGCTGATCCCTCGTAGCTCCTGAGAAAAGGTTCAAGTTGGCTGGAGCTGTATGTGTGTTTTCATGATGTTTACAACCCAAAGCTGTGTGGAAAAAGCCCAAAACACATCTCTTCTCAGAAGGAGCAATTTAGAGTAAGCACCTTGCTCAAGTGTACTATAGCTAGAGGAAAGATTCAAACCAACAACCTCTGAGTCCACAGACAGCAGGTCTGACCACTATGCTATGAGCTACCGTGCCTACCCCCTTACTCTAAGTTCATAAATGTTACATTCTATTTTGATTAAAAATTCAGCTGATACATAAGGATTATTCTTTGTTTCAAAATCATGAATATGATCAAAAAGCTGTTTGCCAATTTATTAACCTATTTTACTGTAAACTTAATATATAGTACTTCTGAGCATTTGACCTCTTGTCACTGAAATGAAAAACACAACGTTTGAGATCTCAGATAAAACTGTGATTGAGTGACACTTTAAAGCGCTCACCTGAGTTTCGAATGTCTACGTTGGAATAAGGACTCTCCTGAAGATTAATCATATCTGTGGAGAACAGAACCGATTTAGGGTCACTAAAGTTTTTGTTGCCCACCAGCTGTGGTCATGCGATGCTTTGTTCCAAAGGCTCTTGTTCCATACAGTGTCAGAGGGGTCTTATGCTAAGCGCTGTACCATTGGTGTGATAACTAATTCTCAAATGGATCTTTAGCTTTTCATTTTTTCAATTTATAAGATCAACCCCTTTCCTTCCTGCAATCATTGTCATGTATTTGTAGTCATCAAATCTACTGGAACTTCATAAAGAAGTTTGCGATGAGCACTGCTCTGAAGCAAAACAAATGTAACTCAGTGGTACCAAAATTCCTTGATTCTCTTGCCCCTTTGTATCGCAGGAAGCAGATTATCAGCGCCGCTGCCACTGCAATGAGACACGTGGACAACAGGAAGACCAGTGTGACAACCATAGCCCCACTGCCTCGGTTCCCACTGTCCTCTTCATTGTCTCTGATAGCTGTGTGAGGAAACATCAACATGGCTGGATACAGCATTAAGAACCTCCACACCGTGGTACCGCTAACATAATAGCAGAAACGCATATCAGAATTGTTAAAATTTCTGATGTATAATAACGTAAATAGACTTGTGCAGTCACTCAAGAGTGTGGACATTACTTTACAAATTACACAATTTAAAAAATACTGCAGTGACATAAATTATGTTTTTTGTAGAATAACTGGATTGTGTTGCCCACAACACAGCTTACTTGTCGTTGGTGTTATATTTGTGAGATCCGTAATAACTGTCACCGGGCCGGCTGTTGTGATGGCTGCTGACTGAGATTCTGTAAATCACAAATACATAAAGATGTAGAAATATGCATCCGTCCAGCCGGACGACTCTTTCAGCTTTACAACAGGAAAGCGAAACAGAGAGACAAATACACAATGCGAGGATGGCTTGGCAGACTGGTGTACACACAGTTGGAGATGGTACATAGGGCTACAGGCAGTACTAGAGCAAAGGAATGATGCTAACAGATGAAAAGTAAACAAACCTCTGACTTCAAGCCTCACTTCATAGCAACTTTGAGTTTTCTGCGTGTGCAGGTCACAGCGATACCAGTTGGTATCAGTGTCTGTCACTTTTGACACATTTAGGGCTACTTCGCCCTCCTGGGGATTTCCACTGAATCTGACTCGTCCCTGCAAGACCTGTTCAGTAGGACCCACGGGTGCTGACGGAGGATACCGAAGGATGACAGTCCTCTGCTTCCCTGTGACCAGCTGCCAGCTGACCGTTACATTCTTGACTTCCTCTGCAGTAGGTCCAGAGGAACATGGTAGCACCACATCAGCACTGGGTGGAACCATTACAGGGGTCAGAACCTGGCATTCTTGACAGGGAGAAGGAACACGGATGGTGTTCAGAATGAGATCCTTTTGCTCCACAGGAGGAGGCAACAAGGTGAGGACATCGGACTCATTAAGTGGTGAATATGAAAAATAACATCCCCAAAATTTACTGCAATAGCAATTTAGCGAAGAATGACCAGAAGGGCAACACGTAGGCATTTTTTTCACCTGTGATCTTGACAGGGATGTTGGTGACCATTTCACAGTCCCATCCTTGCCAGACAACACATCTATAAAGCCCAGAGTCATTCTCCTTCACCTTCTGCAGGGAAAGGGAGAAATTTCCTACTGCCATTCCCTTCTCATTCCAGGAGAAGACAGCCTTGGTGTCCTTGACTAGAGCCTGCGATGACTTAGGCCACTCCAGGATTACATCTGGCAGAGAGTTTTCTGCCGTGTGTTTAATCCATTTCATTCTGAACTGGCGGGCTTCTTCACGGCGGAATGGAAAGTAACATGGCAGTTCAGCTTTTTTCCCCAAAGTAGCAGATATCACAAGTGTTTTGGTCGTTTTACAGGAATCAGAAAGTGTGCCTTGAGAAAAAGAATGAGGAAGAGAGATGTTCATAACGTCTTGTGGTAAGACACCATCTTTGTTATCTTAATAACTTGTGTGGAGCCTTTTCATTGACTTTTAATTTCTCTCAGATCAATCTCAGCTTCATTAGCATTTGTTACACTTGCAACTTCCAACATATTCAACAAAATGATGCATATTACTAATTGTATTGATAGTAGAGCCAGGACAAGGCCTTGCAGATTCCATGTTTTTCCAATTTTACCTTGTACAAAACAGCTAAATTACTACAATCTCACTGGTTTAAAAAGAATTTTACAGGAAAGATGCATTATTCTGTTGTAGACTTACCACAATCTGTTATAATAAGTCACTGAATTTAAAGCAGTGCAGGAAGCTACTTACTGCAGAACTGTGGGTGAAGGATGAGCATCAGGAGAAACAGTAAAGATGTCAGAAGAGACAAACAGAGGTCCATTTCTCAAGCTGCCGTGTGTCCAGTGTGCGACTCATTCAGCTGGATCTATCACATTGGTTAATGGCGAGGAAGCTGATAATAAGGCACCAGGTCCTCCTCTCAGTTCTGCTTCTCAGTCCTATTGCTTTCAGTATGAATAAATATCATAAGGAATTTTGACGTAACACATCAATTCACTTCTGTTGTTGTCACATTGCTTGAAAAAGGACTTTGAAATATTATTCCTTCACACATTAGAATGGGTTAAAAATATCATACACTGATTGCTTTACCTTTGGACACTTGCTTGTGTTTCTTGGATTCACCAGGCAGGGACACTGCTGACTGAGTACTAAGACGTGCTGGAAGAATTGTGGCCGCAAACACAGGGGAGCCGGGCTTGTGTACTTCTGTGAGACACCGAATACCTGCTAAAAATGCAACTTTGTTGTCAGAAGCATACTAAGGATATATTACTCATTATTCTATACTTGCTTGCGTCACCTTTATGTTGCTAATTCTTTGCCAGCAGTAGTGGAACACAGCTATACCTTAGTTTGAGGGCCATGACCTTAACATTTCCAGCTCTTGCATAACTCTGGTGTTATAATTATGGCTGTTTGGTGTAGTGGGTAAGGTGCCTGACGTGGGTAACAATGGTTTGTTGTTCAAATCTCCTTTAACTAGAGAAGCCCATTTTAACAAGGCAGCAGGTGACCTAGTAATTAGAGCTGCTGCCTTCAAGTCCGAAGGCCCAACGTTTGAAGGGTACAGTTAAGGGTTTCTTTACATTGTAAGTTGCTCGAGAGAGAAGCATTAGTTAGATGGATAAAGAGAAATGTATTCATAGCCTCATGACAGTTCACCCTGTTCAGCCTATGCATCTACTATGCAAGAACTTAACTGCAATTCCTGTTCCTTATTTGAAACACTCTTAGAAATAAGGCCTTTTTATTCTTGTTGTCATAGGGAAATGGTGGGTTAAGCTGGTGTCTTGCAGCTTCTGAGCAGTGCAGCGGACACGAGGTTTGCACATTTCACTGGATAATGCAGCAGCAAACCACTTTCACTTCTCCACTGCCTGGGAAACAAGACGAGAGGACACTATGTATGGGACTCGACTCGATGGCGCTTCCGTCCGTCCATTCTACTCATCAGGACTTCCTTTCACACCTGAAAGAAGAAAAGAAAGTGGCAGCTGTTGGTATGAGCACAAAGTGGCAGACTAATAACAGCCAGAGACCTCCCTTGAGCCCTTCATCATTGCACATGTACTGAAGTAGTAACTGAATCATGCCCTGAATGAGCTACTGTTGAGGGCATGAGTATAGTTCTGGGCTGTGCTGTTTGTCTCTACTATAGATGTGAATGAACTTGATGGCAGAAATTGGATTTCTGAAACATTTTTGACACACATTGCATGTCAGAATATATTTTAACACTGCAAAGGCAAATTTTAGATAATTTTTTTCTCCTTTCTGTATCATCACTTCCTCCGTGAACAGGGAAGCAGTTTAATAAAAAAAAAAAAAAACCACCCACACACACACACACTTCATGTGTCTCTGCACTTGCATCGCTTTTAAAGGCTGTGTTAGATGGTGTCTGGCTAGTGACCACACCACACACAACCAAACAAACTGCAGCATGAACTTCCTCTATCCTCAGCTCTATATCTACACACACCACAGACATGTTCAGTATTAGAGTTTAACCCTCTCCTCGTTTCTCTACACTTCCTCTGTTTGTTCTGCCCTTTCTTCACCGGACGGACTGTCGGACATGGACAGACAGGGTAAAAACACTTGGTATCTTTAAATTCCTCTATCATCCTCTGCCACGGCATCTGTGTTGGTTTCTTTTCTAAACCTCCTTTTTGACATGTGCTCATGTGTCTGTATGCAGCTTATTTCGTGAAGCTCAAATTAACAAGCATTTGCACTGCCTCAGTTTCGTATTGCACTCACCTTGTTTTGCAACAGTACTGATACATTTAAAAACAAAATATGAAAACCACACTTAATGCTTAAACAATTAAATGCTCATTTAATGATATAACTTTGTATCACCAGAGTGATGCTTTAAGGTATCTAAGGAACTCGAATGTGTTTTTAGTATCATCAAGTTCAATTTTAAGAATCATGAATTTCAAAGTCAGCTATGGGTAACTGATGTTGTCATCACTGAAAAGTATAGATTTGATTTATTCATTGTGTAACTGAACTCACTTCGTGTATGAAAATGTTTTTTCAAATTATGCTGCACAGGATCATCGTTTAAATGTGAACGTACATGCACTAATAATGCAACTTGGACTTTTCCTAATGTTTCGTAAGTCTTTAGTTAGATTAGTATTATGGTTATATTGCAATATACAGCCATGCATTGTTATCCAATGTTCAGTGCACTTACTGCTAGGCTACATTTGCAAATATTCACCCTGTTACTTAGGTTCTTCACTGCTATGCCTCTTCCATGTATTACCATACGTAACGATGTACTGGCCTGGTTTTAGCAACTGACACATTTTGGAAAATCAGACCAAATAAGGAAGTGAGTAGTTTCTGTTCAGTTTACGTTTCAAAAGCTTTTGTTGTTCAGGGATGTGTTCTATTTTCTGCTTTCTGTGTGTGTGTGTGTGTGTGTGTGTGTGTGTGTGTGTGTTCATGCCTAAGACAATTTTTCAGCAATATGGTTTCTGTGTGTATTTTGTGGGTAGTTTCTACATATCTTTCTAGACATTCCAATAATCTTTCAATACCACACTATTTTGTTTTAGGTGGAAAAGCATTTGGAGCCCTGAAATCCAAGCAAGAAGACAAGCTGAATGCAGTTAATGAGGTGTGTGCCTTTGCTAATCTGCCATGAAGCATGTTTAACACTAGTAACACACAGTCTTAAGCTATTTTGTGTCTAAAAATACTGGCACCTTAAAGGGCAGCATTTCAGCATCTGTCTATTTATGTCATGGTCAT
Organism: Scleropages formosus; assembly: GCF_900964775.1. Classification (NCBI taxonomy): domain Eukaryota; kingdom Metazoa; phylum Chordata; class Actinopteri; order Osteoglossiformes; family Osteoglossidae; genus Scleropages; species Scleropages formosus. The sequence continues at coordinate 14,101,779 of NC_041823.1, read as the reverse complement.
AAACGAATGACTGAAACTTTGAATTACTTAATGATGTCAGTGGCTTGAAAAAAGACAAGTGGTCTTGGCTAAACTAAGACTTAACACTGTCATTGCAGAATTTTTTTCTTTGTGCTTTTTAAGATGTTTCTTAATGATCCCAAATATGCAGACGAAGAAGACCTTAACTCCAAATTGGAATCCTTTAAAAGTGAGTCAGAGACGCTTAAAAACACTTAGCAATCCAAATTTCTTCTGGTTTCACCCAAAACCTGTCTGTTGCATAATTATGATGGGAGCAATTACTATTAACTTCTGTCCTCAATCCCAAAACAGTGGATCCCTGGCATTAAAAACTGCAGCCTTATTGTCATATATCAAGTCCTTAATTGGCTTAAAAGGGTTCAGTTTTCAACTTGGTACATTTATTTTAATTTATTGTTGTAGAGATCATAACTGCCTCTGGTGTTTTTCAGATAAATACATGGAGTTTGACCTAAATGACCAAGGAGAAATAGGTAACTTTGAGAAAATGTGATATAGTCATGTGCATGTGCTTTCCAAGGGTCCCCAGCTCTACTCACATACTGTATGTAACCCTAACCCTAAACATCAGATATTTTAGTATACAAAATGCACTACTCACTCAGTGCTCTTATAATAAGGAAAAAAAATGATGTAACAGTGAAAAATAAAAACATTGTGTAACAGCTGAGAGTTTTCTTTACTATTTGAAAATATTAATTTTTCTCTTTTTAATTTTTCAAAATCATATTGCCCCCCCAATTGTCTAACCTCAGATATGATGGGACTGAAGCGTATGCTGGAGAAGCTGGGAGTAGCCAAGACTCATCTTGAGCTCAAGAAAATGATTTCAGAGGTAGTAGGAGGAGCCTCCCGTGACACCATCGGCTATAGCGACTTCCTCAACATGATGCTGGGCAAAAGGAATGCCATCCTGAGAATGTGAGTCTGAAATACACTGCGCACACACACATAATACCAGATACCAGTGTTATTTACATGAATCTAATCATTCATGAGTTTATTTAAATGTGTAAATACAGTGGCTCAATGGGTAGCGTTGGAGCATCACAGCTCTAGGATAGTGGATTTGGTCAAGGGTCTGAATCTATCTTAGTGTGTGTCGAGTTTGTGTCAGTTTCTGCCATGTACTCCATTTTCTCCCACATCCAAAGACACCAGCTCTAGGTGGACTGGTTACTCTAAATTGCCCTTTGTGTGTGTATGTGAATAGGTATGCGGATGCCCTATGATAGACTGGTGTACACCCTACGCTTACAAAATAGACCACTCTTACCCTGCATTGTGTAAGCAGTTAATAATACAGAATTAAGAAATTTATTTATGATATCCAGTAAATCCACTTAACTTTGTTAACCTCTGCTTGCTATCTTAGATCTATGACATTATTTGACCCTGTGATAAATACACAGACACACACACATTGCCTGAAACTGTTTACCCCAAGTGGGGTCAGGCCAGCCGGAGCTTAACCCGGCAACACAGGGCGCAAGGCTAGAGGGGGACGCTAGGACGGGACACCAGTCCATCACAAGGCACCCCAGGCAGGACTCAAACCCCAAACCCACTGGAGAGCAAGATCTGGACAATCCCACCACACCACTGCGCCCCCCTTGTGATAGATATATTTTTTGTCAGTTTCATCAAATATTTCTGGGAAAAATGGTTGCCATTCATTACTTTGAACTGGACAGATTCTGCAATGCTGTAATACTCACTGCGGTATTTTTAATACCACAAAAAAATCTATTTATGGGAGATGTGCAAAGTCTTCAGTGTTTTCTCATACTTCTTCTATTTACAGCATCTTGATGTTTGAGGACAAAGCAAAAGAACAAGAGTGTAAGGAAACTGGTCCACCACCACGAAAGACATTTTCTGATCTGCCATGAAGTCAGCCCAGGGTGAACGTTAAGGCCCCGCATGGCAACACCGACCGACTGGAAAAGATCTAGAATCATTTATGTTACTTTAATAACCTCAGACAAAATCAGAAACAAAAATTGACATGAAAGTGTGTCATGAGTAGTAAAAATTCAGAATGAGATCAACTGTAGATACAGTTTTTTTTTCTGAAATACAGATAATTTCAGAGTATAACCAATAAAGTGTTGGTCTGAATTCAGAATCTGTAATGAATGTTTTTTTCTTATTCTAAAGAATATTCTGCCAAAGGTGAGTTAATTAATTCACAAAAGAAATGACTGTGTCAGTTTGTGATAAGCCAATAAACACACTTGGGTGACTGAAGTAGAGAAAACCTGGTGGCATTGATTTGATTCTGCAGTACTGGATTCAGACAAATATACGTTAATTGTAACTGGGTTTATCTCCATTTTAGAAGATAGCTCTTCGTTAACTTAACAGACTACATAAATTTCGCAGAAATTATTTACAAATAATCTGGACAGTTCAGATGGGTATAATTACAGAAAATTTACCCCAATGCCCAAGTGTCAGGTTTGATACAGAATATGTTGACATAGAATATTTACACAAAAATTTAAATATCTATTATCAGGCTGATATTCCTAACTGAAACATAAATGAAAGTTCCTATTATTTTGTGCTACTGTATTCACTATTAAATTAACAAATGACTGTTTTTATTCAAGAAACAACATCAAAAATGTGGACTGAGTTCAGATTATGATGTTAAAACTGGTATGAAGGTCATGCAGAAAAACTGAAACGTTTTACATTTTGAGGCCATGTAAAATTTGAGTTGTTGGCAACAGTCAAGACACTGAAAAAAGTTATGTGGTTGATTTTTTTTCTTTTAATCAAGGAGTTTTTACCAAGTGCGGTGAATGCTAAGCTTCATTCAACACACCTGTGGCGGGGCACCACATCTTGCTACGGAGACTTGATGTATAACATTGAGGGAAGACAGGGGCTGCACTGGGCCTGGAATTGCACTCCACATATGCACCTCTATATATGGGTAACGAGTTTACACCGCTTTGGATAAACATGTTGCCTTCGTAAAAACATTATGAAAGCAATTTGAACTTGAGGTCTCAGTAAATTGCTGTTTTTCGCTGTGTGTGTTCTAATAACAGCATTAGTTCCGGGCGCCATAAACTATAAAAATTGTAACGACCCCCCCCCCCCCCCCCCCCCCCCCCGTTGTGTTTGAGCGGGAAATGTTTTTATTGTAATTGGTTGGATTTGGGTGACGTAGGAGGAATACAAGGGGGTGATTGCGTCTGTCAGAAAGCCTGGGAGCGCTAAGCAGGCTGGGAAAAGTGGCTTGAAGCGCATGTCCTTGAGGAATGGGGGTTCTCGGACCGAGTATTTTTTTTCCCTCGTGTGCCGGTGTTCAAATAAATGTTCAGAATGAGTGTTGCCCGTTTGTTTCTTTGCCCCATCCAAACCCAGAGTACCGCGCGCCACAGTATGAGTATACTGAATGATTAGCGGCTGTGTGTGTGTGACGCTCAATCAATGTATTGCGCACTTCCTTATAGAGTAGTAAACGTAACACTCGCGCCAGTTTACGTTTCTGCATCAAAAAACAAGTCTGCGCTTATAATATGAAGTCCACGCTGCTCCGAATCTCCTGGAACGTTGTGCATCTTTTACATAGATATCTCCGTCTGTAGCGCCGTCGCGGAGTGCTTGCGTCATCAAACCCCGTTGTCTCGTTGTTGACGTCAACCTCACCGTGTGGTCGCAGAGTATTTGCGTTCCCCCGGCATGCGGTCTCTGAGTTTTGACGTTTTTCCGTTAGTCAGGGGATTTTTTTTTCCCCATTTGGAAGTTTTGGGATCGTTCACAGGGTGCCGGAAGGAGGAGTCTGTGCGATTTACTCTTTTAACCCCTGCATCTTCATTGGGGTCGATAACTCGGGTTCCACATAAAGCGGAGTAAGTGTTGTCTGAATTGACACGTATTGCAGTGCTAAGTTGGTTGGTATGCGAGAAATGTTGTACACCGATGGCCCGGCTGCTTCTGGCTGCGTGATCCTTCTGCGGCCTAGATCGCCCGCTGGAAATGAAGTGGAATGAATCTGTGTAGCCGAAGAGACATACATAGTGCAGCAGTTTAAACGGGCCGTGTAGCAGTGTTGCTGTGTGTGTTTGTGTGTGTCTTCACCGTGTGTTGGAGATGAGTCGTTATTATACGTTACTACGTTAGCACTGACTGATCGTGTGCAAGACCAGCGCGGGTACAGTGTCTCATACACTCCTTTCTGCTCTCACACACACAGAGCCAACAATCATGGCTTTCCTCTAGTTAAAGTCCTCTACGAGCTATATTCGGTTTAACTCTATTTGCTGTCATATTTCGGCTAGGAGGTGGTGTACAATCACAACTGATACAATATTATATTATATTGAATATATAAGACTTAAGTGCCATCCCAAAAAAGGTGCTCACACGTGTTTTAATCATGTTTATACTTTCCAATCCGTGCCCCTTTTCTCATAAAAATAGGTTAATTTAGGGTCTCCTCCATGCTTGTGCATTAACCAGAATGGTTTGTGTGTTCTGCAGAGCCTAAGTAAGAAGATGAGCAGTTCAGAGGAAGTGTCCTGGATCTCCTGGTTCTGTGGTCTGAGGGGGAACGAGTTCTTCTGTGAGGTCCGTCTTCTGTGTTCGGATTGTATTTTTCCACCGCTCTTTCGCTCTCGCTTGGTCATTTGCCAGTGGCTCGCAAAGCAGCGACGGCTAAACTGCACCGCTGACACATCCACGTCCAGTTTGTCTTTGCAGGATACATAGTAAACCAGAAATTTAAAACAGATTTTGTTCAATATTTTCTTGGCATTGTGCTCTTAACTGAGGCTTTTTGCCTTTCCTGCTTCCTGTGTCACTTCCTTTGTGTGTCAGGTGGATGAGGACTACATACAGGACAAGTTTAACCTTACAGGGCTGAATGAGCAGGTGCCACACTATCGACAGGCTTTGGACATGATTCTGGACCTTGAACCTGGTCAGTATGACGCCTTCAAATCCAGTTTATGTGTATGTCTGAAGAACACGTTCATATGTGTCAAGTAGTAGCACACTTGGTCTGTTACAGAGTGTATTCGTGTCTTTACATCGTGTAGAGTGTGAGCTGTGCTCTTGACCAGTGTTGTCACATTTGTTTTTTTTTTTTGCCATTTGCTCAGATGAGGAGCTGGAAGATAATCCTAACCAGAGTGACCTGATAGAGCAAGCAGCAGAAATGCTCTATGGCCTGATCCATGCACGCTATATTCTCACAAATAGAGGCATCGCTCAGATGGTATGCTTTAGTTGTAAATGGGGTGTTTTGGTGTGTGTGTGTGTGTGTGTGTGTGTGTGTGTGTGTGTGTGCTGCGTCTGTAGAAAGAGGCTGCATTCCAACTCAGTATATCAGTTTAAGGAGCTTATATCAATATGTATGTAATGTGGGGATTGAAAGTCCTAGTTCTTAAAACTTAATGTGGAAGATTATATAGCCTTTCATTTGATGGTTGTGATGCACTGCAGTGAAATCCCAGTCACCACTGAGTAACTGAGTTCAGGAGGAGCAAAAACAAGAATCCCTGGCATCACCTGAGGATCAGGATTTCCCGTACACTGCGCATTGTCTCTTGGAATGAAATTTCTCCTATTCATATCGTTGAATAAAGTTTCACCTTGCCTTCTTCTGCTTGCAGTTGGAGAAGTACCAGCAGGGAGATTTTGGCTACTGTCCAAGAGTTTACTGCGAGAACCAGCCCATGCTGCCGATCGGTGAGTCTAGTATCTGTCTGGGCCACTGTAGCACACAGTTAACTTGCTCAGAACTTCCAAGTTACTGTAAGCTGCTCATGAGATACTTTTTCCTCTCCAAGGGCTTCTAAGTCATCTTCTAGGCTCCACAGAATATAATTTCTCAGTTTTTGTATTGGACAATTAAGTGAATAATTTCGAACCGCTTTACTCTAGTCATCTGCATGCACGTCTCACATTCACGGTGTCCCTGTCCTTCAGGGCTGTCGGATATCCCCGGTGAGGCCATGGTGAAGCTGTATTGCCCTAAGTGCATGGATGTGTACACCCCAAAGTCCTCCCGGCACCACCACACAGATGGGGCTTACTTTGGCACGGGTTTCCCTCACATGCTCTTCATGGTGCATCCGGAATATCGGCCTAAACGCCCTGCCAACCAGTTTGTGCCCAGGTTGGCCCCATTGTCTCTCTCTTTGTGAAAATAATTTAGTTGTCATTTCTTACTGTGGTTTCTTATTCATCTCCTTGTCATAGTATTGCTCAGTATGTACTAGAGCTGCATTCCCACAATGTCTGATTGCTTTCTGTGAAATGTACATCACTGTTTGCTAAACGAATAAATATAAATCTATGAAGGGGTTAATTGTCTTTTGAAGGAAGAATCCATCTGTGACACTTTATTTGTCCTGCATACCATAGGAACAAGCAGTGTGTTTTATTCAGCTTCTTTATATAATCCAGTGCTGTGAAAATTCTGTTCTGTTCTAATCTTTTTTCTTTTTTTTTTTTTCTTGCCCCCAAATTAAGACTGTATGGTTTCAAGATCCACCCGATGGCGTATCAACTTCAGCTGCAAGCAGCCTCCAGCTTCAAGAGCCCGGTGAAAGCCATTCGCTAGAGCACACCAGATGCGGCAAGCAGGAAGAGAGACTGGCATATGACACTGGTTCCTGCTTTGCTGGAGGATATATGGTTCAGATTATGTAGGCAGTGAATGATATGTACAGATGTGGATATACAGAGGCATGAATGCAGACATGTGCTCACACGTATTTACACACAAGCAAACCCTAAATAAGACTTTTCCTACCTGACAAAATGCAGTCACCTGTGACTAATTGTGACAAGTGTGGAGTAAACGAAACCTGATAGCTATTGTAGTTTATCATATTTGTTAGTATCTTCCTCAGTCCATAGAAGAACCAGGACTTTTTATTAGTCTTTTCTTTTAATGACTTATGGAGAATAAATGTGGAAATCCAGTAGTTTTAATTGCAAGAATGTAAAGAGAACTATTTCTTTAATAAATTAACTGATACTTAAAGACACTTCTACAAAGAACATCTAATTTTTTTAGATGTAATTTAAATATATCTTCATTTTAAGACTGGCATGTGGGAGTAGATTTGTGGCATGAAAAGACTGTTTTCTTGTCCTATGTGTGGACAATTGCAACCCCCTCACCCTGAATACTATATAAAACCCCACAGAAGAGGTTAGGATAATACGATGGTGCTGTGCACTGCACCAGCTTTGCTGTTTTTAGTCTGCACCTCTTCAACAATCTCTTCTTTCCTGCAACCAAACCTTTTATTTACTACTGTACACTCCTGCATTTTTGGTTGGATTGTTGATGTAAAATTCTGCAGACAGATCAAATGTGGATAACGTCATTGTAATGCTATGTACGTTTGTGGTTCAGGTGTAACCTGTATTTCTGTGTCATTTTTTTCCAATTGGGAAAATTGACTTTTTTTAATATTTTATTATTGTGATGATGAATAGAAACTGGTAGTGTTAGGTTTTCCCAATTGTGCAACAGTGACCAGGATTAATAATTCACAATAAATTGTATTTTGGTTCTTACACTTTTGGTTATTTCTCATTTGTTTACTGTGTCTGTTCTCCATGGTGTGTGTATGTAACATGCTTCATTGCTTCTGCTCTGTCTGTAGTCTCTTAGGTGGTGGGACCGCAGTGGAACACCCCCAAGGCAAGATGCTCATTGCTCATATTTTAGCCAACCTGTGAAGTGTTAAGAAGCAAACACTGACTTTATGGAATCAGTCCCAACTTGTCTGGTGTCATGAGGGTTTAAATTGGGAAAGATGGTTTTCAAACAGTGTCTGCCAGTTATTAGTGTGATACCTTTGCTACACGTAGTATATACCCTATATGTAAAGCTACAGAAGATTCACTGTTTTAAGACCTTTGTGCATACCAAAAGTGGTTGCACTTGGATTAAGTTTTATATATGTGTGTGAAAGAAATGTAGAATTGTCACAAAACCTACCAGTTTTTCTACTGGCCAAATAGCTCCCATTATATTGTAAAAAAAAAAAAAAAAAAAAGAGTTCAGAATATTAGAACTATGGCTTATGCCCAAGCTGTAGCACAATATTATATTTCACTTTGTGGTGCTACCCAGGTACATCTATTGTCCTCCAGAGCCAAAGACTGGGCTGGATTTTATTTTAGCTTTTAATTCTAATTCATTTAAATGCAAAGTATGTTGTCTCACATGTAGTTTACATTTATTTATTTAGCAGACACTTTTCAGCAAAATGACTTCCAATGAGCTCTACATAGTGTTATCAACCCATACACCTTATTCACCAAGGTGACTTACACTGGGTTACCTATTCATACATCAGTGGAACCTACTCTGTCACTCACACACTATGAGGAACCTGAACAGCATGTCTTTGGACTGTGGGAGGAAACCCACACACAGGGAGGACATTCAAACTCCACAGAGACTAAGCAGAGATTGAAACCATGTCCTCTCACACCACACAGGCGCTGTGCCACTCTTCTTTTAGCTATTACATAGATTTAATTACAATGTCCATAACCTGCAACACTCCAGCCTACAACATCTCTGTATTGCTGCATTATCTCCTTATACCTTTTTGTATTTTATAATTAACAAATATTTTAAGCAATTAGGGTATGCTAAAGGACATCCACCTGTCTGTGTTTAACTGAAAATACTTTTCAAAAATTGAAACGAGTGGCATGTTTTACTGCCTCCATTTAAATGCCATGCTACTTCCATTAATCCCACCTGCTTCTTGTTAGGCAGCTGAATGCCTGTGATGTGGTATATTTACCCCAGCTGGGCTTCTATCTGGTGTGGTAGGGTAACAAGGTAGCAGACATATAGGTTTTTGATAGTGAGCCAAGAAGTTGGGTTCTGTAAGATGATGAGTGTTACTGTTGTTAGTATGCTTGTGACTTTGGTGCTTTTCACTCAGAGTGAGTTTTACCAATTTTACATATTGGTGGGTGGAAACTGCAGTACCTTTTTCCATTGTGGCTGTGTATGTCCTCTTAATATTTGCAGGATGTCTATTTTAAATGATCAGTAACTGACTTACTGAAGGGCCCCTAAGAGATGCCTTTTTCCCATATGCATCATGACTTAAGGCGCTGAGTGGCTTTTCCTCAATATATGTTAAAAAAAAAAAAAAATCCAGTTAAAGATTAACTGTTCACCAGCTGGATCCACTGGTAAATGTTGTTTGACAACTCTCTTATAGACTGGGCACTGAACTGTTACAAGTGTGACCTTGGGCTGTGGAACATGTGCATTACCACAACAACTTCTTGTAAGTGTGGGGAGAGCTGTTTCAGTGGCTTTGGAAAAGCTGGTAAGGTTAGATTTCATTGGTTCAATGTCTCATCCAAATTTCAGCAAAAAAAGTAACCATTTCCCAATTTGCTTTCAAGCTAAACTCCTTGACATCAGGATGAAAGGCTGTCTGAAGAGTAAAGACTGCAACACTGTATCTACAGTTGAGTTTTTGTCCAATGCTACATATTCAATGACGAAAACATGTTGTGCTACAGACCTGTGCAATGTGGCCCCTGGTCTTTCTCAACTTGCTTTGCTGTCTCTTGCACTTGCCATGTTTGTCCTTGTACAGCTGACAGGAGTCTAGCCCTGGAGGTGCCCCTTCCCTTATCCAATTACAGATTTATTGTAGACTTCTGAAGATGATGTATAGTCCAAGGAGGTAATGTGGGTAACTGACTGGTAGAATTGACTGCCAGCCAAATGCTAAACTTAATTGTAACTGGCTATTAAGCTTAATATTGTAAAATTCTTTACTTTTGTATCTTGACAAGGTATAGCTTATGCATTTTGATAACTTGTAAAGGTTTTAACAATACAAGCAACTGAGAAGACTAAGCAGCTGGCATGCAAGCTTAACAGGCTTTATGGCCATACTTGTCCCAGTTGCACTTCTGGTTCAGAAAATTAAGATTAATAAAATGTCTGATTTAACAAGGGCTGTCCATTCTTCTGTTTATTTCAACAAATTGAGTAAGTGTCTTTGGCTTATGTAGCATTTATGTGCACACTCAGTGCAAAATGAAGTGTAAACAACTCATTTATGTAAAAATTATTGGTGTATAGTGCAGTTATCAACTCAGTTGAATAAATGTCTAGCTGCTTTTGTGGGTCCCCCTCCACCTTTATTTTTCATACTGTTTAAGTACAGCTCCCTTGTTTCAAGAATAGATATAAAGACATTGTGTTTGAAAGTAGCTGGCTCTATTTTCATGGGGGAGATCTATGGAGGTGCATCCATACTTATGTCATGTATTTTACATTCTAAAGTGGGTATGAACTTTACCCTATTATGTACAATTCTGTTGAAAACAATGTAGTCTCAGAATCCCTTGGTCATAAATCCACAACTTTCACCTCTACGGGGAGTGAAGTTTGAATGCAAGAAAACAAACTGTTTATACTAGTACTTGTATATAGTGGTATTTGGCAGGCTGTAAACAGAAGTGTAACTCATCTGGTTAAGTGACTTATGCATTTCCAGCAGAGGATAGTAGTTCCTGCATGAACAACTGCAGCTCTACTGCTGGGTCCTCCAAATCCAGGCTCAGGAACTGTTCTACAACTCTTAAATACCTGGAAAGAGAGATGCTTAGAGCTAGACTTTGAAAACTAAAAGCACACTAAGGAAAGAAATATAGAGCCATACAGTGCAAAGTTTTGTAGGAGACCTCACCTAAAGCAACTTGTATATCTCAATATACCTTTTTACCAATTTTGCACAAATTAGTAGCTTTTCTACATTGTTTGATGGGTTTTCTCAAAGGCAGAACAGCAGGACTACTGGAACTTCATCTGATAGCCTTTTAATAATGAATCCACACTTTAATCATACTCTGTGCTAAGCTGGCTCACCTTTTGGCCTGCTCTTCGGTCGAGGGTCGGTCAATGCGTTTAACAGCCAGGCCTGTTCTGTATAGCTCTGACACCTACAAAAGACATCTTATTCTCTACAAAATCTTTTAAATCTTAGTACAGTTTATGGTGCTTAATATTCCTTACTATTCTTGATTTAATATAACAAGGAGAAAACTATAACATAAGTGTGTGAGGACAAAAGGTACAGATGGGTTCAGGCTTACCTCCAGCCCTCTCTGTATTACTGTGTGGGGCAGGCCAGCCAGTACAGCAATGTTGGCAGCATAGCTTGACTGGCAAATACCTAGCCTCAGCTGATACAGGAACACCAACTCCTCTCCATCTACTGCTGTTTCCAAAGTCTAAGCAGAGCTTAGAGTATAAATACACACTGCTCTTCAAGACTTATAGCTAAATATGTTGCAACTATAATTATAACAGTTGTGTCATTATTAGATGATGCTATTATCTAAAACAAAATACACATTTACCAATTTATAAAGTATATGTATAGGAGTATTTTTACTTGAACACTTTGGCCTTTGTATGTTACCCAAGAGGAGTACAAGACTAGCAGAAACTTAAATAGAAAATTTGAATTACAGTTGCATGTTGTTAAATCTACTTTTTGGAATACTAAAATTAACATTTTCAAATGTTGATGCAATATATCAGTTAGAAAATTAAATGCATGTAGCAATTATGTGGTAGGCCTACAGGTAGCAGAATGGTTAAAGCTGCCTTACACTTGAAGGTTTAAATTCCACCTTCTGCTGTGATACCCGAGTAAGGTACTTACTTTTAATTGCTAGTGAAAAATTATGCATCTCTATAAATGGGTAAATCATTCTAAGCAGCTTTGGAGAAAAGCATAATCTAAATAAATGAATGTAAACACATGATGACAGCAGTTTATACCAGTGGGGAGAGCTGAGTGGAGGGAGGCAACAGGCCCAGCTGAAGCAGGCTGTGAAAGTTGGTGGCTACCAGTACATGTGGACAGTGAGATGGGGGTTTCATGAGCCAGAAGCTAAGGCAGGATGCCAGGAGAGACAGGCCATCCACCTGGAACCAGTATATACAGAGTCAACAACAGTTTACTATCCACTCGACCCATACTGTGGGACAGTGCACGCTCAGAGTCAAATAACATAAACCCAATTTTTTATTGTCTTATTTCCTATACACTGTGCTTGCTCTGCAGCCTCTCTTACCGTGTTGGTTCCTTTGCCAAATTCATCAATCAAGACCAGGGAGTTCCCAGTGCTGTGGTTCAGAGCAAATGCCATCTAATAAAAAAAATGAGGAAAACGAAAACAGAAACACTAAAATCCATGGAGAGTCACAAGACATTTCATGTGATAATATCAAATCTGCAGGCTAATTGCATATCAGTCTTTTCCAAACATCATGGGGTGGGCTCAGAACAGAAATACACACACACACACCAAAACCACTCATCCCAACAGGGTCACAGTAAACCAGAGCCTCATCCAGCAACACAGGCCACAAGGCTGGAAGCGGAGGGGACCCACCCAGGACAGGACACCAGGCTGTTGCAAAGTACCCCAAGCAGGACTTGAACCCCAGACCCACCACCTTGCAGGCCCCAGCCCAACCTGCTGCGCCACTGCACCCCCCAAACTGAAATAAAGTAAGCAGTAAAGTAATTTGAACTTCTTACTAACTTAACCATTGGTGCCCATTTTTTTTTTTTTTATTTTATAATAAAGAAATACTTTCAACAAACATGCAAAGTACACACGCACAAAAACAAATTCTCCGTAAGATTCATTTCCATTGCTGATATGTGATAGAAATATTAACTTTTTACATCAATACAGTGTACACTATATGGCCAAAAGTGTGTAGACACCCCTCCTAATTAGTGAGTTCAGGTGTTTCAGCCCCACCCATTGTTAACAGGTGCATAAAGTGCAGCACATAGCCATGCAGTCTCTATTGACAAACATTTGCAGTAGACAGGGTTACCTAAAGACCCCAGCAACTTTCAACATGGCACTGAGATAGGATGCCACTTTTGTCACAAGCCAGTATGTGAAACTTCTACTCTGCTAAACCTGCCCCAGTCAACTGTACTCTAAGTGCTATTATTGAGAAGTGGAAGCATCTAGAAGCAACAACAGCTCAGCCTCGAAATGGTAAAACATGTAAACTCAGAGTGCTGAAGCGCGTAGTACATAAAAATCGGCTATCTTCTCTTGCATCACTCACTACAGAGTTCCAAACTGTCTTTGGAAGCAACATCAGTGCAAGAACTATGCGTTGGGAGCTTCATAAAATGGGTTTCCGTGGCCGAGCAGCTACATAAGCCTAAGGCTACTAAGTGCAATGCCAAGCGTCAGCTGGAGTGCTGTACAGCAAGCTACAATTGGACTCTGGATCTAGCGGATACAAGGAGATTGCTACCTTTCAGATTACATAGTGCCTACTGTAAAGTTTGGTGGTGGAGGAATACAGATCTGGGGTTGTTTTTCAGGGTTTTGGCTAGGCTCTTAAGTTCACTTAGCGAAGGGTACTGTTACTGCTACTGCATACAAAAACAATTTAGACAATTTTGCACTTCCAACTTTGTGGCAACAGTTTGAGGAAGGCCCTTTTCTACAGCACCATGACTGTGCCCCTGTGTACAAAGCCAGGTCCATAAAGACATGGGTTACCAAGTTTGGCTTGCAGGAACTTGACACAGAGCCCTGACCTTAAGCCTACTGAACACCTTTGGGATGAACTGGAACAGCAATTGCAAACCAGGTCTTCTTGTCCAACATCAGTACCTGACCTCACAAATGCTCTTTTGCCTGAATGGGCACAAATTCCCACAAACACATTACAAAATGTTGCAGAAAGCCTTCTGAGAAGAGTAGAGGCTGTTACAGCTGCAAAGCGGGGGCAAACTCCATATTATTGCCTATGGTTTTGAAACGGGATGTCCAACAAGCTCATACAGATATGATGGTCAGGTGCCCACATACTTTGCCCATATAGTGTATGTACAGAAAGAGAATGAGTCCCATGTAGACTAAATCTTCAACAAGAAGGTAATGAAATTCAAAAAGTATGTTATCTAATTTAGCAAATACATAAAGAGTCATGAGAGGAGTTTGGTTTTGTGTGTGAGTGAGTATGTGGGTGTGCTCACCTGATTTAAATCAATCATGAATGTGCTCATCCCTACAGACACAGACTCACGACTTTGCATCCGAGTGAAGATACAGTCAACCAAACCAATCTCTGCCTCTTTTGCTGGGACATTAGACCCGATCAGGGCCATGAAAACAATTAATCCAACCTATCATAAGTGACAAACAAACAAACACATTAGTCTCTGTATTTACAGTTAGTGTGTAGTTGTGAATCTGGTTGTGGTGCTTTGCCTGTTTAAGGTAGACACTCTTCCCCGAGGAGTTGGGTCCAGTCAGGACTTTCACTTTTCCCTCTCTCTCACAGCTGGACAACGGGTTGGACACAAACATGGGTGTGCACAGTTCCACCAGAGGGTGTCTGAAGGACAGAGAGTGGGGGAAACAGGGGTTATACATCTGCCCATAACAGCTGACTCAAACCTAACAGCAGATGAACACAGTACCCACCTGGCTTGGATGAGGGACAACCGGGAGTGTGGAGACAGAAAAGGTGAGCAGTAATTGTACTCCTGAGAGGCCTGGGCAAGAGCCATCAGACAGTCCAGCTCTGCACTCAGCTGTAGGACCTTTAAGAGACAGTCACTGTGCTGGAGGACTGTGGCTTGCAGCTGGGTCATCACGGCAGTCTCCATGTCTGGCAAAGTTACACTGAGATTGTCAGAACAGGTTTTACAGAGATGAATTGACATAGAAAGAGACACCAAGTGGTGCACAGACTACAGTACTGAGACAGGAAGAGACACACAGAGAGACTGGTCAGTAATTCAGCAAGAAAGCACAGTGCAATAATACACACAGAAACATTCATACTGAGCTGCCTGAAAGTAAGTGAACCCATTGTGTCCAAGTCCATTTGTTGGCTTAGAGCAGGGGTCCCCAACCCCCGGGCTCTGTGGCCTGTTAGGAACCGGGCCGCACAGCAGGAGGTGAGCGGCAGGCGAGCGAGCGAAGCTTCATCTGTATTTACAGCCGCTCCCCATCGCTCGCATTACCACCTGAGCTCCGCCTCCTGTCAGATCAGCGGCAGCAGTAGATTCTCAAAGGAGTGCGAACCCTACTGTGAACTGCGCATACGAGGGATCTAGGTTGCGCGCTCCTTATGAGAATCTAATGCCGCCGCTGATCTGAGGTGGAGATGAGGGGGTGATGCTAGCGCTGGGGAGTGGCTGCAAATACAGATTAACATTAGCAGAGAGGTTTGACTGCACAGAGACCATAATAAATCAATTGCTTGCAGACTCATAAAACCCTATCAGTGAGTGGCAAGTGACAATTAAGCTGTATCTGGTGGCAGGCTTTAAGTCAGAATCCAACACTTATTTTAGTCCGTGCGTGGCCCACCCGTTATTTTATTTACCACTTCCGTTCGCGCCTCTTTCCCGCACTGCGCACTTGTCTCAGTCACAGTTTTGGTAAGCCCACAAGCTAAACCTAGCCAAAATGAGTAAAAAACAAACGTCGCTGGAGAGCTTCTTTGAAAAGGGGGAAAGACCCAATGATGAGACAGCAGAAGACCAAGACTGCCAACAAAAAGAAAGCTGCATTTAAAAGAAAATACTAAGAGTCCTACTTAAATTATGGGTTCATTGCAACAGGTTAGGGGGTGCGGTGGCGCAGTGGGTTGGACCGCAGTCCTGCTCTCCGGTGGGTCTGGGGTTCAAGTCCCGCTTGGGGTGCCTTGCGGCGGACTGGCGTCCCGTCCTGGGTGTGTCCCTTCCCCCTCTGGCCTTACGCCCTGTGTTGCCGGGTAGGCTCCGGTTCCCCGTGACCCCGTAAGGGACAAGCGGTTCTGAAAATGTGTGTGTGTGTGTGTGTGTGTGTGCAACAGGTTATTCACATTCTTCTGGGACCATCTAGTTGCAGGAAAACAAGCTCAGGGCTCCCACTGATTCTGCATTATGGTGAGTAGTATAATTATTTCATTATATATTACAATGTAATAATAATAGAAATAAAGTGCACAATAAATGTAATGCGCTTGAATCATCCCGAAACCACCCCTCCCGGTCCGTGGAAAAATTGTCTTCCATGAAACCGGTCCCTGCTGCCAAAAAGGTGGGGAACCGCTGGCTTAGAGGAAATCTTTCATGTAATAGAAAAAACAAAGTAGAGCAGGTGCAAAACTAAGTGAACGCCAGGTTGCATTGGTAAGTAGAATCAGGTGTGCAAATCATGATCATTTATTAATTTTATAAGTTAATTGAAAGATGATATTTAAATTTTAAAAATTTATTTTTAATATTTATACAACCATAATGACCATCCCTATAGGATTCGCATACTTTCAAGCAGCACTGCATACGCACACATGTATAGAGACCTCTGATGTCACAGTGCAGATCTCCCAGCATGTTATCTAGCTCTTTTGTTCTTGCACTGCGATAGTGCAGACGTTCCTCCGACAGGAACTGAGCATAAGAGAAAAACATGATCAAGAGTGTATCATCAAAATTCCTTTCAACTAGGTATTGTGGCTGCATCTGTTTTTGCATTATGCTGTTTGTCTCACCATGAAGTCAAGCCCTTCGATCTCAAAGTCCTCTTTCTCAACCATACTAGGCAAGCGAGGAACAGACAGCAGGAACCCTATCTGAAGGTAGAAAAGCAAGAGGAAAGAAGCACATTGTAATACCACAGGAAAAAGAGTACACAGATTGACAAAGAGTAATAATATTAAACAGTAATATCAAAGTATAGTAAATGGCAAATAATAAATCTTGAAGTTATTCTAAACAGTAATTGTGAATGTCTGACCAGAGGGATGTAGATGACACTGCAGGAAGGGATCCGTGAATCCAGGTTGTCCAGCTCTTTGCGAGCTACTTCTGTCAGGAAGTCAGACAGCCCCATCATCGTTCGCTTCTCTGATGTTGGGAAGAGAAAACAATTGATACTCTTAATATCTAAAAACTGTTCCAAAGTACGTAGTGATTGAAATGGTTAGTTGACATTGTGCATTAGCATGTTTTCATCCTTTTGTTACGAGTTACATTTAAGGGAGGACTGAACAGCACCTACTTTCGTCAATTGTAGGGTCTACATTTGATTTGACAGTGAAGCGATTTTCAGCTGAACTGCTTTCAAAATCAACCTGCACAACAAGACGTGTAAGTATTAAGACTCATACAACAGAAATCAATAAAACACAAACAAACAAATGCCATGTTTAAGAGGGAAAATAATTCATAATAATGGCAAAAATTGAGAAAACCTTGTTATTTCTAATTTGCTGTCTTACCACTTTGCTAATAAGGGAGGCGATGTGGTAGAGATCCTCTGTGAAACTCACACTTATTTCCTGGAACAGCCGGATAGTCCGAGGCAGGGAGCGGACTGTATCTCTAATACACACTGCACTGTAAACTGTCTACAGGTAGAGCCACAGAAGGTGTAATGGACAAGTTATATGACACACACTCAGTGCCTTTTTTTATTATAAAAGTAAGTTATTAGGGATTACTTTACAGTTTTTGAATAGGTGAAAAAGGACTAAATTAACATGTGAATTATTTGTATAAAATGCTGCTTGAAAGTATGTGTACCCCTTGGGTCCTCTAGTTTTACCACAAAATCATTATTTAATAAGAAGCAGGCTTTCTCATCTGAGAAAGACTGCTTCTCATTATCATAACTACTCTGTGTAGTTACCAATTCCATATGTTAGTTTAGTGAAAATCGTGTGTAATAGAAAAATAGAAGTATTACAGATTGCAGAAATAAGTGAACCCCAAGTTGCATTGGTTAAATCAAGCATGTAAGCAGAATCAGGTGTGTAAATCATACTCATTTATTAATTTTATAAGTTCACTTTAAGATTTAAGAGTTAGATTTTAAAAGTTCATTTAAATATTTTACACAAGAATAAGGACCATCCCTATAAGTTTCATGTACTTTCCAGCAGCATTGTATACGGTATGTTGTTAGCCATGGAGAAAATAAAAACAAAATTTAGTCTAAAACCCTTATACCTTGTAGAGACAGTGCCAATCACTGACTTTAGTGTGAGACAGAGTCATCCTGTGTAGCAATGTCTGCAGCACAAGAACAAACAGCAGTATAGTATGGATATCAGACGAGTCATTCAACTACACTGGCAACTACAATGTGCTATATTGTTGTACTCACTGTATAGCATTACCTGTTTAAACAGTACAATCACTTCTGTACCAGCTTGATAACAAACTACAACTGCATATTTCACAAAAAGACATGGTAGACAAATGCCATCCATAACATACATAGTTTTGAGGTGAACCACTTGCATTAGCTTCATTCTTTAAATAATTAAACATCCAGACCTCTTATCAAATAATACTGCTTTCTGAACCCACTTAGCATATCATACCTGGAGGAATTCACATGCTTGTCAAGTTCAGTAGTCACCTCCCATACTGTATACAGTGCGGTAATATCAGTACATTCTCTAGTAACCAGCAACCAAATCACTATCTGACAGTAATGCAGGCAAACTTACATTTCCATTTATTTATTTAGCAGATGGTTTCCTCCAAAGCCACTTTCAATAAACTCTATGTAATGTTATCAGCCCCACACCTTATTCACCTAGGTGACTTACACTGCTAGATACACTCCTTAGAAAGGGTCACTCATTCATACAACTTAACCTGTGATTCCAAGTTAAATTATTTGTGTTACCGGAATACTTTGGATGTTACGAAGGCAGCCCTGCAGAGTGCTGAGCACATCAACGTTGCGTGGAGAGGTGAAGAAGCGCACCACCTCCTGCCTCCTGGTCAGCACACTCATGTCTCTTGTGGGCCGCATCAGCCATTGACTGGATACAGGGAGAGAAGCTCATCACAAAAACATGTTTGCAAAGACAGTGAGGAAAAGTAATAAAGTGTAGAGACTGTGGAAACAGGAAGAAGTAGCTTTAACTTATGATTTACAGTCATAGCTATCATTATAGGACTACATAACTACAGGATGGTAATGCTGTATTAAGAATGAGTGCCATTGTATTTTCTAAAATGGGCTTAAATACAAGGAATTCAGCAACGTGATTTTATGAATGTTCTATTTTTGCAAATTCCTTTCAAGTGTTTTATGTTACAAAGGGAATAAAACCCATTTTAAATTTTTTAAAAAAACTTTCCTACTTTGAATAAGTTTTTTTTAATTGAAATTTCTTAGAGACCTACCGGAGCAATCTGGAGCCAAACTTGCACTTACATCGATTTAATATCCCTAAAAGACATGTGCATTTGTTAATGTTGTCTGTAAAAGATATTTACATTCATAATTATTCATTTAACTCATGTGTATATTACAGATTTAGCTAACTGTGAGTCAGTGGAAGGTGGAACCATGGCATGAAGTGAGGCTGAACCTGATGGACAGGTCCCCAGAGGCCACCCCACAACAATTCTTCGGAGTAATGGAGTGCCATCTACTAGATCAGACAAACAATTACAGCATGGTCATAACACAGATGGTGTTGAGATTGTCGGGAGACCACTGAGAGGGGAACGTCAAAGGGAAGTACCGAAGAGTAAACTCTGCCTTCATTTGTTTTCTCTGATTCTTTTGTGTTTTGTGATTTCTTCCTCCCCAGATTCTGACTGTTCTTTACCAATTTGCAGTAGATTATGAGCAATAAGACAGCCTGCTCAGCAGACTTAGCATATCCAAGCAGACATTAAAAACTAAAGAACTTCTTGAGGAAGAAATCAGATTGCCCTATTAATAAGAAAAGAATAATAGGACTTTAGAGATCATGGATATCGTGTATCTGAAATGTCTGTGCTACTTACCATAGAGACTGAGCCCCTCCTTTTCTCCAGATTGCAGCTTGTATACAGAGGGGTGCAACTCTAACTTGAAGATCTGGAGAACACTAAAGGACAACAAAAACTATATGTAAATTAAACAAAAATGAAGTGGTTCTGAAGGATAGCTTAAAAATCAATTAAACCACATTTCACTACAGTATCTCAGGTATTTTCTACATAACTTCATCCTTCGGGTTTATTATGAGACTGCAAGTTCACTACTAGCAATACTGCTCTTTCAATATGTTCTGGCCCTCCTGCATTACTATCTGTTCTATAGTTTAAAAATAAAGCAACTTGGGCATATAGCAATCAATATATCACAGCTGGCAGACTATGACAGCAACTGAAGCGAAAGTGACTGACCTGTACGTATCCTTGTCCACAAATACAATGTCCTTCCTACAAATACGTGAAATAAAAAAATACTGTAATGCATAAATACTAGCCAAAAGAGAAATGACATTTAGTTCATGAAAAACACACTATCACACAGAGAGTGTACTGTAGGAGCCCAGTAGCTCCTGGGAATCAACAGGAATCGACATGCAGATAGTCCTAAAGACACAAAGACAGTGGGTGAGACACCAATAAATGCTGTATTACAGTGTATATGGCCGGAACTGAAGAATAGGAACTCCTACACTGCTGTCCTCCAACTCTACCCCAACTCGCCGCCTCTCAAGACATTTCAGTAGTGCTCCCACTGACCGCACCTTAGAGAGAGCCACACACAGAAAAGGTTTCTTTTTTCAGTATTTATATAACGTGTCCTTGCTGCTGAAGGCATCTAGAGTCTAAATTTGAATAATGAGTGCTAAATTAGCTGTTAATTCAACATAATGAATTTCTAGGAGAAAGCAATAAGCTGTAAATATGGCAGTAAACTGTCATTCAAGAACAGGGATATTACAGGACAATAAAGTGCTGTTCTTAGTGGTCAAAATGTGACCACATTTCAGAACCGCTTGTCCCATATGGGGTCACTGGGAAAATTCTTTATAATTGCATCTTCTGTTTATAGAAAAACTCAAAATAACTTTTTTGCATTAGGCAAAATTTTAAATTGATTGTGTGTGTGTGTGTGTGTGTGTGTGTGTGTATTTTTCATATCTTGAATGCTAACAATCCATGATGGCATTGATGGTGCTTCATTACTTGAGATTATGGGGAAAAAGAAGAGAATAAGAAAAAGGATTGGTTACCATGAGGGTTGAACCAAAAGGCAGACAGGAAGAGAGGTAAGGCATTCTCTCTCTCTCTGTGATGGAAGAAGGGATGAAAGGCATGTGTGCTGAGAGCAGCCTCTGCTTGGCAGCCTCCACTCCTGATGGAGAGAGAGCGGAAATGTGAGCACTGGGCAAAAAGTGCACGCACGCACGAGCTGTCTGAACTGCTTGTCCTATACAGGGTCGCAGGGAGCCAGAGCCTAACCCAGCAACACAAGGCACAAGGCTGGAGGGGACACACCCAGGACAGGACACCAGTCCATCACATGGCACCCCAAGCGGGACTCAAACCCCAGGCCCCCGGAGAGCAGGACCCGGTCCAATCCACTGCGCCACCGCGCCCCCCCCAGCATGCAAATCTTAATACTGAAATATCCAACTATCTGGAATAAAATTCTTCACTTTGTGTGTCACTGCTAAACAGTTCCTGAAACGTTCTTTTCAGTCCATGGATAAAGTAGAAATAGTTAATTTACACTAATAGACTGTACAATAGTGTATTAAAAGTTTAATGACCACAGAAGATCCTTATCCTTAATTTATTGACCTTTTATTTCAGTATATATAAATTCTTACTTTTACTTCATCTTACCCAATCACACAAGAATATCAACACTTCTTACCAAAGTCAGCATTGGGATACAGGACTATCTCTGGTTTGTTGTATGAGTTTGTCTCTGTAATTTTAAGATAAAAGAGGAAATATTCAAGATAGGAATTAGAAAACTGGTTGAATAGTTATAGTATCTTTGCAGATGCACACAGTAGCTTTCATGAAATCCAGTATAAACTAAATTAGTATTATGAACAAAACTGAAAATGCTGTAGCATTAAAATGGCACTACTGGGAGTCTTGTTTCTTATGTCTTCAACTAATCCTCTATTGCAAGGCATTTGAATGAATAAAAATAGGCCGTTTTTCTTTTGCTGGTTGAGATGTTTGGGATGGACCAGGCTCCCTGAGGGCAAATCGTGCTCAATTTGCTCTAATGATGCCTGAAGCTCAAAGAGTAAGAAGAAGCATAAGGCTCACAGGTGTGTGTCTGTGTTAATGATTCTCAAGTTGGAGTGGATGCCATGTTTCAAGAGGGAGATGTATGTAATTAGCAACTGTCTATTCCTTACATAGGGCATAAATACACAAAAAAATGCATTTGCCTTTGCAACTGGAATGAAAACATGTACTGCATCAGTCATTTCTGTAGCAACATCTGTTCTAGATCCAAAAATGATGCAGCCATCAGAACGGAGAAAAGGATAGAAGTAGCACTAAATTTACTCTGTCTCCAGACCACAAGCCCATTTTGTCCTAAGGAACAATTACTGCCACCAACAGTTTAGTGGAGCCCTGGCCACTGTGTTACATTTAATAAAATTTCTGACTAGCCTGTAGGCTACCTAAACATGGCAAAGTTGTTCTGTGGGCAGTGATGACATTTTAAACATTAACAAGACCTTCAAGCCATTCCTACTTAACAAAAACTTTTTTCCAACCTATCCTGTTTAAGTGTTTTCATAAAATGTAAAGCACCAGTGCTTCAGCCAAAATTCAAGTTTTGCACCTTATGATTATGCAGAGCAATCACTTATCTTTGCATTCTGTGCAATCAACCACTTCAGTGAGCTCACCAAGCGCTTTGATGAACTGGGTCATGCTGTGATCCTGCTTCGCACTGGTGATGAGCACAGTAGGACTGACTTCATACACAACTAAAAGAATACAGAAAATGTAGAGGAGGAATGAACACAAAACTACCTAAAACACTCTGATAAACAGCACAACATATACTTACAAAAATGTAAGGATACAGATTAAACTGTTCAGTTATTTTATCCAGCCATCCATCTTTATTTCCATTAACAACTTGTCCTGGTCGGAGTCAAGGTAGTTCAGAGCCTATCCTGGATTCACTGGACACAAGGCTGAGGGAGGTACACCCTGGGAGGGACACCAATCCATCGCAGGGTAACCACACACACACACACACAATTCAGCATTGCCAGTTCACATGAACTACATGTGTCTGGACCATGGAAAGTAACAGGGTAAACCCACACAGACACAGTACGAATATACAAACATCATACAGACTGAGCCAAACTGCAACCTACGCCCAAACAGCTCAGGCACTGCGAGGCAGCTGCACTACTCACTGCACCACCATGCCACCCCCGTTTTTTTTATTTAAATGTATTTTACTTACTTTCTCTGTAAATAAAACAGAGTCAAGGCCTTTTAGATGTACCTCTGTCTAAAAGTTTCAGATTGTGGTCATCCGCCGTGTCAGACATGTACTGTAGGGTACAGTCTTTACTGTCATAAAAACTGAGGCCCACCTGCCCATGGTGAACCAGTACACTGAGGTATACCTGACGGAACCAGAAAAGGAGACACAAAGACAGCGAGATACTTCAAACAAAAATATAACAGCAGTGATCTTTTTACACTAAAAACTTGCACACATTTACATTATGAAATGGTTTTAACCCAGGTTGAATTCATCATCTGTCATTAATGTCGGCAGATTAAAATCACACAATGCTACTGCCCGTCACATCCGGCGAACTCTGCAACAAACACTGACATTAAAGATGTGAAGTGGGTGTGTGTGTGTGTGTTTGTGTCACCTCTGTCGAATCCTCCTCCTCCTCCTCATCATCCTCAGGATGGTTACTTGACCTGGGTCCCACGCTGACTCTCTGTCTTTCATCGCGGGACAGCGCCATATCACACTACACAGTACATGATTTCAAACATCCACATTACTTCCTACACAAGACTCAAGTTCTTGTCATCATCTAAAATGCACCTATATACTGTAAATAACATTAAGCCGCTGAAGTAATTCAAAGACACCAAACAATTTAAACCATATTCAAACACCATGAACTGTTCATACTGTTCTGGAATACAAAATGATTTTTTTTTAGAACTTTTCTCTTCATATTTTGTAAAGTCATCAGGTTTTGAGTGTAAAGTACCACAAATATCAACCTGTACGTGAATGTTTCCATCAATTATCAATATATGATATGCAGTTGTCAGTTCTCGAAAATTCACATTTTTTTCAAAGGTTGTCGTCTAGAAAAGTTGATCATTAAGTTACAAACATTTAACACAATTCAATTTAAATGCAAATTTTAATAAGTCAAAAGTAAACAAGTCTAAACAACGATGTCTTGAGCTGTTTAGACTCCTGTTTTTTCCGAACGTTGGAAAAATGTTGACTTTAGTTTAAAGTTTATCGTTTCATAAACGACAGACTGAAAATAAAGTATATAAATTTAATTTTGAACGTTATCGGTTTACTAGAACTAATATATATATATATATATATATATATATATATATATATATATATAAACTAACCGTTTAGCTAGCCTACGCTATCGGCTAGTCAACTACTTACACCTGTTATTTTCGGCTTTTAGCTAATTATTCTTCTACAAACTAATTACAATGTCAATTAATAATAAATTATGAGGTTTTTTTTTCATTTTTCTGCAATAAGGTAAAAAATGTACCTTATATGATTTGCGTTTTGGATTTTAAGTAGCAAGCAACCGCTCGTCGTTCGACGTCAAACGAGAGGCGTTTCAGTTTAGAAAAACTCGTAGGCGATTGTCGATGTGGTTCAGTACTGTAGTACAGTGAGTAGTAAGGTAAACGTGCCTCTTCCGAATTAGTGCATGATTTATTCACTATTTCTCGTATCTTTTCGGGATACTGCCTTTTGCCGCGATCGTGGGGGGGCAATTAAATCAATCATCATGTGAAGTTGTTTAGCAAGAAGCTTTTACGTTTTACAAATTACACATTAGCCTAGCAGTTTTCTCCAAAAAGCAATGAACTCAATGTAGTGTTATCAGCCCACACACCTTCTTCACCGCGGTGACTTACACTGCTAGATACACTACTTACTCTGGGTCACTCATCCATACATCAGTGGAACACACTCTCTGTCACTCACACAGCATGTCTTTGCACTGTGGGAGGAAACCGGAGCACCCGGAGGAAACCCACGCAGACACGGGGAGAATGTGCAAACTCCATACAGACTGAGCAGGGATCAAACCCCCGTTCTCTTGCACCACCAGGCGCTGTGAGACAGTGGAGCTACTCGTCTTTACTGATTAAGTATAAATGTAAGTATTTACTGATAATTTTTGTAACAGTACACTGTACGTGCTCACTGTTGTTGTGTTGGAGTCTCACTCTCATTTTATTCCAAATAGGTACATTCTTCTGACTTCCTTCTACTTTTCAAAGTTGTTCTAGGAGAAAGATAACAGAACACAGAACTTCTGCCCTTAAACACATTTATTTAAAGAATTCTTTCATCATTTAATTTAAGGACATAAAAATGTAAGAAATGTAAAGCACAACTGTAAATGTTTCAGTGTGACCGGCTAATATGACAGTCTAATATAGTAGTTTCTAGTTTGGCACCTGAAGAATACTATGGTAAATATTGTGGCAAGAAAACATGCAAGCAACAAGTGTGCACATTGATCGTTTTAAAAATGGTTAATATCATTTTTACCAGGTTACTGAGTTTAAATTACTGTTTCTTTGTAAAAGATTTTAGTTGTCCTTACAGTGCATCTTTTACTTTTCTTGTTGAATTAGTAGTCCGACGTGTAGGCAAAATGTATTGAAATAACTGTAAATGTGCAGTTTTTTTATGTTTATACAACATGTATGTTTAGTATTGCATGCAATTTGTTAGCAATGACTGTTTATTATGCATTGCAGTACACTATATACCATGGTCTGACCATTATTATCAAGTGTTTACTCTACTTTGTACTGTGAAGGTACAGTCCCTGTATGTGAGATGTGTGTTTGGTGTCCATCACCACAAGGTCAGAAGGAGCGGGAGGACGAGGCTGAGAGTTGTGCTGGTCCACGGAGCTGCAGAAGGAACGACTGCGTTGCACAGGTTCGTCTCACAGCACTCATTAGTGAATGTGAAGTTGAGGCCCATGGCGTATTTCTCTCCGGTGAGACCGCACAGGGCGGAGACAATGCAGCTCTTCTCGTAGAGAACCACGCGGAAGTCTCCTTTGGATGGGATGAGAGGAGCGAGAGCTGAACGTGTTCACTGTACATTTTACATGCAGTACATTTCAGATCCCCTGGACTGAAGTAATTCACTGTTCAACTCACTGTCTAGATATTTAGGATAATCATGTTACGTTAGTGTGGCAGAGCAAAAGAGGTTTGCTAATATTCTATTGTATTCCATTTATGGAGTGAAAAATTTTTAAAAGCCTTTTGTTAAATACTGTCATGTTGTGCTGGAGAAGGCATCATTTGAAGGCATCATTTGTACATATTTACATCCTAAGACAAACGGTAATGAACTCGGCAAAATGGTTTTGTTCCTAATACATTCAGCTATTTCTATAACAGCAAAGTATCACTATGAAATACAAATATTAGTGAAACATGGGGCTGCAGGTAGTTTAAGAGTTCAGGACATGGACCCGTAATTGTAGAGTTGCTGGTCTGAGTCACACCCCCTGCTACTGTTTTAAAACCATCAAGCAAGAACTGCTACAGTAAAAATACTCAGCAGTTATAACTGGGTCAGATACCAAGCTGCCGTTAATAAAAGCATCAGCTAAGCAGTGACATAATGATGTAAATACCTCAAGAAATTAATGTTGAATATCATTGGAGCTAGAGTTGCAGCAAGCAACTCTATATTTTTATACATTTATTCATTCATTTAGCAGAAGCTTTTGTCCAAAGCGACGTACATCTCAGTAAAAATACAATTTATGCATTACATTAGGAGAAAGAGACATGGCTGCAGAGATGTGACTCTTCAGTAAACCTTGTTTATTACTTTCCACTTTATGTACCAATGTTCATCGGTCCAGTAGGTGCAAAATACGCAGGATAGATGAATCCTGATAACCTCCTACCAATTTTTGTTGTTTTTTATAATAATAAGATACACAAAAAATCACATACAATGCCGGAGTAGCGGCTGTATAATGTAGCGGCTTTATACAGCAGTAGTAATAAACTCTCAGCTCTGCATATAGCTCTTTTTTCTTAGTTTATGATAGAAGTTCAAAACTTTGAATGGCTGGAGGACCTCAAAGCTGGAAAATGTACAACTGCGCTAAAGTTTACAGACTCTCACCTCGACTGGCGACTGCCCTGCTGGACAGGCACACTTGGCCTGGGGGGCATTTCTGAGGGAACTTGATGCAGTCCAGTGGAGAGATGGTAGGAAATACACAAGTGTAGCAAAATAAAGGGGCTGAGAGAAAGATCATGAAATCATAAACATATACAGGCTTCACACAGCATCACTTCAAAAAGGGAGATTAATATGTAATACCCACATAGGAGCTTGGATGCTATAAAGTATACAATTAGTAAGGAATCTACATGCAACATGACATAACTGAGGAAACTAATCATACAGTATCACATCTTTCATGACATTACCACTTTCTAATAGCACATGATTCCCAAAGTGTTTTAATTCTTTTCCTTTACTTACTAACAAGTGGGACCAAAGAGAGAAAAAACAGAAAACCAAGCAGATGAGACATTGCTGTTCTTTTAGGTCCTCTTGTGTGAAAAGATTTTTTTCTTCTCTGCTTTTTGCTTAATTGGGTAAGTCAGTTCCAGGTTCTGGTCTCCTCTTGATCAATCCAAAATGTTGACCGTCTTTTTCCTCTGATTTTGATTTGGTCGGTGTCTGCCTCTCTCTCCTTTTTTGTAATACGCAGTTTTGTTCACTCAGTCACACAGTGGACTGGCCTCTGGTGTCATTCCTTCGCTTTCTCTGAGACATTTCAGACTGGTGTTGTAGGTAATCCACTTTTATAAGTAATTATCTCAAAGATCTCAAGCGATGTCTCCACCCTGCAGCCTAATTCAATTACATGTTGGAAATCTAATGACAAAACTTAAGCCAGAACTGTAATAGAGATGAATGGGAATTTGCGGTTATATGTACAGTATATAGTATATATACACACACATTTTCAGAACCGCTTGTCCCATATAGGGTCGCAGGGAACCGGAGCCTAACCCAGCAACACAGGGCGTAAGGCCGGAGGGGGAGGGGACGCACCCAGGACGGGACGCCAGTCCGTCGCAAGGCACCCCAAGCGGGACTCGAACCCCAGACCCACCGGAGAGCAGGACCCTGTCCAATCCACTGCGCCCCCCTAATATTTATACATATATATAATATGTTTATACATGGACACACACAGTCCATAAGTCATCATACCCTGTTCGTGAAATCCAGCCAGAGTTTTTGCTTAAGTTTTCAGAAACTTATTCTGAGTGTTTAGACACACTGAATAACCAAGCCACCACATATAGAATATTTACCATGTTAACTCAGAACTATAGACTACTGTTCCAGTGGCCACCCACAAGAGAAAAGCAGGAAGAGAAGAGTGAAGGGTAGAGTGCAGAAATTTGATTGAATTATTCTTTATTTTTTAACGAAAGACGTGAAGTGGGGAGTAACTGCGGTCAAGTGACTTGGAGTCTTGTGACTGAGGGAACTTGAGGCACAAAGGTAGAGGTATAAACGAAAGACAAACTGACTCAGTGAAAATATGCATTGAATACATACAGAAATGAGATATCACCATTTATTTATCTATTGTGAGCTGTGCTTTTATGGTACATTTAAGGTTGACTGTGCTGTGGTTTAATCTGTAGCAGTTTCTTCATGTGCTTCCCATGTTTTGTAGACTCTCCAGATTTCCTCCCAAAGTTAACACTTTCTCTGACAAGATCTATGTTGCATGCATGTGCCTTGGTGTCAAATCCAAACCCCTTGATTCCTGAGATGGATTTCAGATCCCCAAAAGGTTTTGAGTTAATTGAAAGAGGATGAGTTCATGGCAGCGGGTGCGGTGGCGCAGCGGGCTTGGCTGGGGTGCGAGTCCCGCTTGGGGTGCCATGTGACGGACTGGCATCCCGTCCTGCGGGTGTACCCTCGGTGCAACCCCGCTCGGGAGGGACAAGTGGTTTCAGCCAGTGTGTGCGTGAGTTTATGGCTTTTGTTGTAATACTAAATTTAAGCCACACACGGGTCTTTCATCTGTGTTCACCTTGTTGTTGTATATTTTCCAATCACAATTACCTGCCATCTTAATGTTCTGAAAATAAGCATTTAAGTAATCATTTAGCTACATAAAATTTAGTTTATTTTTAACCTGCATTAACTTTGTCTATATAGTTGATATAGTTGGTATTTTGTTCACAAATGTCTCAACTCTTAATATATAAATTTTAGATCGCTGGCAAAAAAACATACCTTGGTGGGCTCCACTAAATAAAAATAAAAGGACAAACAAAATTATGGCTGGTTTTGCCACTTTTATTTTCTGCAAATGTGTAACTTAGTATATTTAACGGTTGGATTTAGCAACTCTCTCCAACTCGTCTTTCTTCTTGATGGCATACGAGTTTGATGAACCCTGGGAACACAAAGAAACAGATAACCAGTAACACTGAGTGCAACCACAGCACTATTACCTATACTTCCATTTGTGTGTCAGATCAATAAAAGGTGACTTAGTAATACATTTCATTCAAGGATCCTATAAGTGCCTCACCTTGGCAGCATTAATGAGCTCATCAGCAAGACACTCTGCAATTGTCTTAATATTTCTGAAAGCCGCTTCTCTGGCACCCGTGCACAGCAGCCAAATGGCCTAATACAGAGAAAAGAATTGCGGTTTAGGACACAAAGAGGCAATGAACACTAGGAGTATTTCTTTAAACCCCAATTGAAAACCCTGAAACAAATTATATGTACCGAAATCCCAAGGGACATCAGTATGTGTCAGTAAATCAATTTACAGTAAGTATAGCAAGTAATAGTATGAACAGTAAGCACCATTA
Organism: Scleropages formosus; assembly: GCF_900964775.1. NCBI lineage: Eukaryota > Metazoa > Chordata > Actinopteri > Osteoglossiformes > Osteoglossidae > Scleropages > Scleropages formosus. Next base: position 14,071,768 of record NC_041823.1, on the reverse strand, counting down.
GACAAAAGTAAATACAAAAACAAAAGGACAAGAGAATGGGATGATGTATCATCATACCTGGTTGACCCTTCGGAGAGGGGAGACATCTACAGCCTGCCTTCTCACTGTACCAGCACGGCCAATACGGGTGGAGTCCTCACGAGGTCCACTGTTGATGATGGCATTGACCAGAACCTGAAGTGGGTTCTGAAAACAGAAGTTAAAAGTTATTGTACTTAACAAGGGGGCACTGATCGAACATAGAGGTGGAATGGCCTAAATAAGGACTTAATCGCCTGGCAATGAAAGAAGGCCAATATGACACAGTTGATAGTGGGGTGACATGGAAATGGCACACCAGAGTAGGTCACAAATGTTATCTCCAAGTGAAAGTAGGCACAATGTTAATTCAGGAAAAAAGTCTTCTACCTCTCCAGTGAGCAAGTGGATGATTTCAAAGGCATGCCTGACAATCCGCACGGTCATCAGTTTCTTGCCACTGTTGCGACCATGCATCATCATGGAATTGGTGAGGCGCTCCACAATTGGGCACTGTGCCTTGCGGAACCGCTTAGCAGCATAGCGCCCTCCAGAGTGTGGGAGGTACTTAGCATACTTCTCTTTCACTGCAATGTAGTCCTGGTGGAAGAAATAAGATCTATTGATCTTCTTAAGTCATATTCATCTGCACATTCAAAACAACATTGATGTACAGAGTGGCAGAACAATAACATGGAGATTTAATAGACATAAGATTGTCCCTGAAACATAAAACTGCAGTCAGGGACTCTGAGAAAATGTATTTATAATTAATCTACAGTTGTCTCAGGGTGTGTGGTGGAGCAGCAGGTTTGGCTGCGTCCTGCTCTCTGGCGGGTCTGGGGTTTGAGTCCCATTTTGGGCGGCTTGTGATGGACTAGCGTCGTGTCCTGGGTGTGTCTCCTCCCCCTTCCAGCCTCACGCCCTGTGTTGCCAGGTTAGGCTCCAGCTTGCTACGACCCCACTTGCGACAAGCAGTTTCAGTCAGTGTGTGTGTGTATTTGTCTCATCATATGATTCCACCTTCAACTATGTCTGACTTGCGCTCTTGAACAACACTGATATGCATCTTCAGTTACAAAGACAGCTGTGGGACAGCTGGTAATGTAGTGGTTAGAGCTGCTGCCTTTAGACCCAACAGTTGCAGGTTCAATCCCTGCTTCCAGCTGTACTACCCTTGAACACGGTACTTACCCTAAACTGCTCTACTCACCCTAACCCATCTCTACAAATGGGTAAAGAATTGAGCAAACAAATCTCATAACTGTGGTGAGCTGGGGCACAAGTGGAAGAGATTGCTGTATTTTGGTGGAGTATGCAACGGAACTACTTACAAAACAAGTTGAAATGCATGGCGATAAGGACAATATTCACACGATTGCAGTACCTGTAAAGAGATGTCATTGATCTGGACATCATCAGTGCTCCACTTGCCAAAGAGCTTGATCTCGGGGGTTTCGGTAACAGCAGGGGCGACATCAGCCATCCTGAGGAAAGTACAACTCAACATTCACCATTTGGGAAGGTAAAACCACACAGAACTACTACTGGTTACTTAGTTATTGTTGGTTTATGATGACTGGGTTCCGATCAGTGTGTTGTTAACTTCCTGCCTAGCAAACTAAACTCTGGGGGGTAGATCACGAACAAGGCATATTTTTTTTCCGATCTGTAGCGCAGAATCATCATCATGCAACATCTTGCTGACTACTAACGATACAGAAGAATTATATCTCCAATTACAAATTACAAACATAACTCCGTTCTTCCATGAATGATGCGCTCAAGAGGTCAGACCGTCAGTAGTGCACAAGAAGTTAAAGTATCGGTAAAATCATGTCTCTATGACTCTGTCCCCCCACGGCGCACTCTGTGACTGTGACTCTACGAAGTGAAGGCGGATCACGATTCAATCGTCGATCGCGGACGATTCTTGCCATCACATGAACAGCTAAACCGTGACTCTGACAAAACGGCTTATTTCAGAGTTGCCGGTCGTAGATAACTTATCAATCTGGCTATATTTCCAGATGAACTAACGCTCACATATTCGTGACTTCCCTTCAGTTTTATTCAAAAAGTGGCCATGGCATTTCTGTGGCAAATTTCCTTAACAAAGACTCGAGGAAGTAAAGTTGTACTTTTTTATTTCAAAAACCTGCGATAATCACACCACTGTAGAATCGGGGATAATGTATTGTTATACATGATGATGAAATACTAGTGATTCCAGGACAAATTTAAATAATTGAAATAATTCACTCACTTATTTGTACATGTGAACACACTTCAACCGGCAGGGAGCGAAAGGCCGCGATGTGCCGCCTCCCAGATAATACTGTATCGAGTCGTGTTTCTGACAGTCAGCACAGCGCAGACATACTGCGGCGCAATGCAACGTCTTCATTACATCGACTAGTACACTTAATGCCGGGAAGGACTTCATAAAATGTGTTAAATGTCCACTTCATGTATTTACATTCTTGTTGTGTGCGTGTAAATGAAATTTTATTTTTTATACAATTTTATTCTTAAATTTTACTTTCAGTAAATTATTAACTGATTACATTAATTAAACCCTGGTACCTCAGAAGCGGCATGCCATGGGACGTATACCTATCTGCAAGTACTTAAATCATGTCAGATAATTTAAGATAAGGGCTTGATTTAGCACAGAAAATAGGGAAAAGGTGAGAGGATGTTTCTGCCATCCTTATTAATATTTATATGTTACAAGCTTTAAGTTTCCAGGAGTCCTAATAAAAGAATGACTACCACTTTAACTCAACTAAATATGAGGTATTAAAAAGTAAAGGAACAGTTAAATACTTAACAGCTAAAAATGGGTAGCACAGTGCCTGGGTGATGTGAGAGGACATGGGTTCGATCCCTGTTCAGTCTGTGTGGCGTTTGCATGATCTCATCGTGTCTGTGTGGGTTTCCTTCGGGTGCTCTGGTTTCCTCTCACAGTCCAAAGACGTGCTATTCAGGTTCACCCCCAGTATGTGAGTGACAGAGAGTGTGTGTTCCACTGATGTATGGATGAGTGACCCAGTGTAAGTAGTGTATCTAGCAGTGTAAGTCATCTTGGTGAATAAGGTGTGTGAGCTTATAACACTACATAGAGTTTGTTTGAAGTCGCTTTGGAGAAAAGCATCTGCTAAATAAATGTAAATAAAAGTGAAATCTTAAATTGAAATCTGTTTACATCTTAATAAACTACATGTTGTTTTCATAATTTAACAAAAAACCATGTACCTGAAACTTGTCTTATTGTGTGCTTCTCTAAAACAATTCAGTCTGTAGCTTATAGCAATAGACAGCAAATCCAGAACTCGAGGACAGCTCTCCTGCAGATTTTACATAGCAGCCATTTTTTGGTTAATGTCTGATTCACATTTAAAACACTTGATGAAATTATCTATGTTAATTATTTGAGTTCCACGTTTAGGCGCTGAGGTTAAATGTATAGTTGTATACTTTGGACTAGAGAACCAGAATTGTCCAATGTTTGGGTACAGAGAAGTATCAGTTGGATTAACACACTGCATGTTGGAATTGATCTATAAGGTACCATGTAAAAATAATAGCCCATAAATGTGTCTGTGGCAACTTCATACAGTAAACACAAATGTAACTGCATTAAACATAGATATGTTGGGAAATATGAACATTTAGAACAGAATCATTGGTCATTATCCTATTTTAATTAATTCACACCACATTCCCATTATACGTACATCGCATACATCTTTTTTCACACGAACCCTTATTCACGTAATAGATTGGATGTGAACTGTTACAATGATCAATCTAAGCAAATCCTTATGTCCACTGCTGCGGTAATTCATAGGGCACAGTGTCATGTGCTGGGATATTATGCTAGTTTATGTCTTGTAAGAACAAGGACTGCATCCCTCGTTGGTCCACCTCACGACGGCGCTCTCTCACAATTGCAGAATCAACCTTGGCTGCTACTGCCTTCCCATGCAAGTTGTCCACCAGTCTCTGGTAGGCACCATTTAGCTGAGCAAGTTCTCCACTCAGGGTTGACAAACCTTTGCGGAGCATGGCGGTACCCTGAAAAGCATTAAATAACAGACTGAACTTAGTAAATCCTTTTATTCCATCCATCCAATTTTAACAACCGCTTCTCCTCAGCTGGGTTCCGGTGAGCCGGAGCCTATCCCAGAAACACCGGGCGTATGGCTGCGGGAGGTACACCTTGGACAGGATGAAATCCTCTTATTGTCCTCCTGATAAATATAAGTGTAAATGTTTCTACTTGAGGAGTCAAGCTATTTTAAACTTTGCCTTTTGTTAAGGCATTAACTCTTTTACATTAGGAACATATCGATGCACCATAGTGCACAGCCAAAAGTCACAATATCCTTTAAGAATTCATTGTACTTTATGCAGGGAATGAAGAACTCCTTGTTATTATGTGAAATAAAAAGTTCTTGCTACAATGAAAAGTTTTTATATAATCTAACAAAAATATATATTTCACTTCCCATTAAACTAAACAGAGAGCAAGATAAGTGTAATTATTACCTGTACAAGGTTCATAGCCTCAGGTAATTCCGTATCAGGATGCCTTTGGTACACCTGAACTATCGGTCTGTTCAACCTCTCTCTGGAAAACAGATCTCCTCGGGACACTGGGCCCTGTCCAGAGTGGAATTAAAGGACATGTAGGGTAAAGGGTACAGTTTGTGGTTCTGCTTCACTGAGTAATGTTTATTTATGCATCGAGTACACTGACCAGTGCCCTGCCATGGTTATGCTCAACATTGTCCAACTGTCTCTGCTTGCGGTTAATGGCTTGCCTTGTTTCCGCTGAGCTCACTGTGAGGAGTTGCTTAGACAGGGAGACACAAGTAGAGAGTAGTGATTTATAAAGTTTTGCTGTTGTTCTTGAAAAGAGCACATTTCGACATAGCTGCTTTTTTTAGCCATAAAAAGTGTCATCATCAACGTTACATAGTTACACACACACACACACACACACACACACACACACACACACACACATTTTCAGAACCGCTCATCCCATACAGGGTCACGGGGGAACCGGAGCCTACCCGGCAACACAGGGCGTAAGGCCGGAGGGGGAGGGGACACACCCAGGACGGGACGCCAGTCCGTCGCAAGGCACCCCAAGCGGGACTCGAACCCCAGACCCACTGGAGAGCAGGACCCGGTCCAACCCATTGCGCCACCGCACCCCCTTACATAGTTACAATTAATCCCTTAATTTCTGATACTCAAGCTCCGATGTCGTACCTTCAGGGTTATGGTTTCTGCTATTTTCTTCACCAGACCCTCATTTACAGTTTGGTGAGCTGCTCTTTGCCTGGCAATGGCCTCACCGACTCTGTGCCGAATGTGATCTCTGAGAGCCCTTGATTGTTTGAGAGCCGTATCTGAGGATTTCATTACCTGTCCACAATCTGAAACAGAAAATAAGACCGAGGCAAACGGGTCGAGTGGGACTGATGAGTCATCAACCTACTTCCTTCCTTCAATTTGCATGTAAACATTGACAGTACCTGGGCTGTAGTGCCCTAGAGGGTTAGGCTTAATAGGAACTTTGGCAGGAGGACAATGGTCTCTGGCAGCATGGGATCCAGTGCGGGGGAGCAAGTCCAGAACTCTGGCCCTCTCATTTGCACAATCCAGTAACATCATGCTGCACTGCTTCAGAGTCTATGAGAAAGGGATACAGATGATGTAAAGCAGAATTCGAAAAAGGAAGGTTATCAAATCAGTATGAAATCACCTAGTATTGTTAATTCTCTGTATCTTATTTCTTGGTTAATACTTATATCCAGATCAACAATATATTATGAACGTGGATTTCAAATGTACAGTGTCTTATTATTGTTAATATAGGGATGTACAGGGGTGGAAATAACAGAAAAATCACATTAAAAAAATAAGTAATTTTAAATCACAATTACAAACGCAGATGCAAAAGTGAGTAATATTAGGATCACACTTTGGACAAATAACACTTTGACATACGAGTTTTCAAAGCAACATGAGGCAACTAACAAAGACCAAAAAATAATGACAGCATAAGCCAAACGCTAATAAACTGCATTAGGAAAAAGGAGCTTATCAGGGACAGGCAGTTAGTTCACAGGATAGTTGCTAAATACCACAAAAGTACAGTCTCGAAAAATTAACACAGAATTTCATCAGCACCTCCGTGACCCAGTGCCGACAAAAACTAAATGTTGTGAGCTTCACAAAGCTGAAGTTTATGACAGGGCTCTCATTTGGAAACCCCTTCGATCCAAGGCCAACACACAAAGAAGCGTAACCTGATGTAAGGAGCACAAACCCTGGACCCCTGAGCAATGGAATAAAATAATACGGTATGTTGAGTTATTTTTCACCGTATTTCCTACATCCAAACAGGTTCACTTTTGGAGAAACCCAAAGGATGCCTTCAACTTACAATGTCTGTTGGCAACTGTTAACAATGGTGGGGGATGTGTAATGGATTGGCAACAATCACATGGGAGGCGTGAGGTCCGTTGATTGCTCTGCACGGTTGCATAATGGCCAAGCAATATGAGGCCATGTTACAGGACCAGGTGCACCCTGTGGTGCAAACTGTGTGTCCTCATTATATTATAAGAACGTCCCAATACATAGTGCTAAACAAATTTCAACAACTTCTGTGGTCTCCCTAGTCACCAGATCTAACATAATTAACTTTATTAGGCTCTTGACATTGATACCTTCTTAATGTTTCTGTTATGTTCCTGTACTTTGTCCACTTCCTTCTGTCCACCGATTTGTCGGTGTTGTATCTACAAGTACCTGAAGTTGTGTCAGTGTGTCTCTCAGTGTGCCTTCCAGCTCAGTCTTCACATGAGTCAGCTCTTTTTTCTCATAATCCAGGAGATTATCTGCTACATCCCTGTTCTGAAAACAGTGGAAATGAATAACCTTCACGTTTTTAAACATGTACGTAACATATGGTCATCTGCTGCAGTCTCATTTTCAAATATACATTCATCATATCGCTGTACAATGACTTTAATGGTCGTTTCAATGCGACAAAACTAAAAGTGCAGGAGCAGCGGTGGATGCCCCACTCACAGTCTCGGTAGTGGCAGGTCTCAGTGTCCTGTCCTCCACACTTTTCCTGTTGACCAGAATGTCCTTCCTCAGGATTCTCAGCATCTTCTCCAGATGCCCCTGCTCCCTCTCCAGCTTTCTGCACTCTAGCCACACTTTGGCCGCCAGCCCACGCAGCTGTCCCTCCGCACCACGAACACATCTCATGTACCCCACGGCAGCAACCACACTGTCATCCCCGCACTGCTCCCGCAGGAACGGTAGGGCAATGGTGGAGATGGCTGGTGCTACGGCTGAGCGTGTGCGCTGGAACAAACAAAGTGAATTTAGCAGTGCCATCTTTATCAGCTGCATCAAACTGAGTCCATGGAGGGCCAGTGTGTGCACTAGTTTTTGTATTTACAAGTTCCCTGCCTTAATTTAAGTATATATTCAGATATACAGTGTTTGTCGCTTCTGAATGTTCCCATGTTCTCGTAATTTGTTAACATTATTTAGCTCATTGAATGGTTCAAGGTCATAGTTGTTCAAGGTGTCACATCAGTTTTTAGTTTTACCTGAGCAGCTTTGCAGTGATTTACCCATCTGTGAAAGGGAATATTCTACTGTATAAATTTAGGTAAATACCTTGATCAAGGGTACTATAGCAGGGGGATTCGAACCCGGGACCTTCAGACTCCAACGCAATATGAGTAACAACCTGTCGCCTCTTTATGAAGGAAAACTGGATTATTCCTGTGGTGAATACTACAGTATAACTTACTACGCAACACTGGTCGTTTTAGACTCACACTTCTTCACCCAAAGTATTGACATAGAAGACTCTGTGGATCAGAAATCTCGAGAAAAACCACACCGATTCAGATAAGATACGTTCTGTATCCACAGGGGCAGCAACTAGTGTCCTATAGGACTGTTTTTTGCAGTTTAAAAGTGCTCAGTTCGAACCCCATTCCACTTGAGTACCTTGACCAGTCTTATGCTAACTGATACAATAGCTGCATGTAGTAAATGCTTGCAAAGTTCATTATCGATCAAATCGAACACTGTACCACTCTGGAGACTAGAGGAAGAGGCAGCAGCTACAGGGTAAGTAATAACAGTAATTTCCCCAATGAACGATCGATGACACTCACGGCCGCAGCTCCTTTAGAGACACGCGCGCTTCCCTCTCCATCTCCATCGTGCTGAGTGTCTGGGGCACCGTGTCCTCCGGTCGAGCTCCGCTCAGTGTCTCCTCCTGCCCTCGGTTTACACCGCGTGGTGTAGAGGAGCCCGGCGCTGTGGCTGCGGTTCCGAACCAGCTTCGGATCGACCGCTCCGACCCGCCGGACTAACTGCTCAGCGCGGCGAACGGAGCGAAACGCCTCGTCCCTCCAGGATCGGGCTCCGACGGCGGCGGGTGCGAGAGAGACACTCCGTCCAGGCATCTCGATTGGACTGGTGACCACTCGCAAGGTGTTTTAAAACGCTTTTTTTAATCGGTGAGTTTTTGGGAGAAAAGATATTTTTAAATTTTGCACAATAATTTTTAAAACCTGTTTAAAATTATTACAATTTTAAACTTGCTTTTATTTATCCGCACGAATAGCAACCCTCATCGCAGTGCTACTAATTTATAATAATGTACAGGTACTGATTTTTTTTAAAAAAGTCTAATAATACTCATCCGTTGCGGTGAGTTCGATCCGTTCTCTCTCGTGGCACAGCGTCGTCGCCGAAGCAACGGTCTCTGGGGGAACTTCAAACACCGCCACTGCGCGAGGACACGCGGCCCGCGGCACCAATGAGCGTGAGAGAATCGCGGTACGGATCGTAATGCGGGGGGTACATTTTATTTCATATCAGCGCCAGTAACTTAGTGGCAGTGCGGATGAAGGCAGGAGGTGTATCAAAACAACGACCTAAACCAATTCAAACTATTTCTTATAACAACTGAAAAGTCAGTGACAAAAGGCTAAAAATTGCTTTTCCCCATGCAGCAATATCCAAACCAACCTAGCTTTTGAATTAACTAAAACAGAATTTAAATATTGTACAGTGTACAGTTAAACAGCATGAAAGGCAAGTGTTGGCTGATTTCGTAGCAGTTAATTTCCAGTATTCTATCCCATCATTTGTAAACTTGTTGAACAATTTCTGGGTATATAAATTCATAAAGTATTGGCCTATGACAGTTGGTAGCAAGCTAAAATACTTGAACAATTCCGCTGTGGTAATGAGGCAGTTGTGTGAGGAACTAGTTAATGTACAGAATCACAACAGATGAAATTTTTACCTTGGGGGAAACACCCTCCCTTGTACTCAAACTGCTCCTGTAGAATACGTGAAGGCAGGTATTCTGGCATATTACATAAGTTACCTGGTCAAATAAATCTATTTAAATGACCTCTGACAATCAGCTTCCAATCACACTTCACACATGTTCACAGTAAAGCAGGCAAGTCACCATCAAACATAACACATAAAATGCCACCCATATAACAGAAGACAGTTTCTAACCTTAACATTATGTAAACAATACATAGTTAAATACCCAACTCCCAGACAAATTAATTTCAATAGAGGTGTATTCAAACCAATAAAAACTCCAAAATATACGTACATCCTTCCTTTCTTAGCATCATTTGCCTTTCATTCTTCTCCCAAGACATAAAAATTGGTTTTATTTTAATCATTCTGTTTTTCCACTTCCTTTGTCAAAAAAAAGTGCAGTCGTTCTGGAGAACGGAAAGCTACTTGCAGAAAAATGTACGCTGGTAACAAGCCTGACATCCTCTGCTCAAACTTGGCATCAACAACCTTTCTATTAGAACTAGTGTCCCTTGTATGGAATTCCAATTCAGATCCCTCTCAGAGAGTGTGTTTCAGAGCTGTTCGAGGTTCCACCTTCATCAGGAGATTCTGCTGCAGTTCCGCTAATAGTTGATCTCGTGCCTCTGAATCCAGGAGGACCTGCTGTTTCACCAGAAACGGACCATCAGCTCTGTTCATTGCCCAGCTCATTTCAAGATTTCACAACAGTATTATTCACTAGTTGGCATAATTTGTACATTAATAAATGCTGTTATCTCAAAAAAGTCACATAATGCAAACTGTTACCTGTATAAGCTTATCTCTCATCTCTAGATTTTCTCTTAGTTTCCTCTCTTCCGCAGTACTCTGCTCCTTTTCACTCTGCCACTGCCGCTTTGCTTCCTTGTTCTCTTTCTCTCTCTCCCGCAGCTCCTTCTGCGTTTCCTTCAGCTGCGCTGACAGTGCGGACACAGTCTGACTGTGACTTTCCCTCTGTGTCTGGGGAAGGAAACCATAGTTTGGTGAGTTTTTAAAGCCCGGACAGTACACATAACTCCAAGAATACCCAGCTGTGGCTTTACACCCTGCGTATACACTATCAAACTTCAGGCAATAAGAAATTTCCTGGTTAGAAGGCTTAATTTCTAATCACTTTACATATCACACTCTCACCTGCATCAGAGTTTCAAGGTCTTTCAAGCTCACATTAAGCCGATCGACTTCCTGCAACAAGGAGGCACCGTGCTCCTCTTTGTCTTTCAACCAGCGGGACAGCAGCATCTCCTTTTCTCTCAGCTGATAGGCCAGAGCAGCCTCAGCCCCTGCACCCGACACTCCTTGTCCAATCACAGAGTCCGAAAGAGCCTACATGCATGGAAAGCAGTCAAGAAATTGGTAGCGCAGTGGCACAGCAAGTAGCGTTGCTGTCTCACGGCACCTGGGTGGTGCGAGAGGATGTGGGTTTCATCCCCACTCAGTCTGTGTGGAGTTTGCATGTTCTATCTTGGTGCTCTGGTTTCCTCCCACAGTCCAAAGACATGCTGTTCAGGTTCCCCCATAATGTGTGAGTCACAGAGAGAGTGTGTTCCGCTGATGTATGGATGAGTGACCCATTGTAAGTGGTGTATCTAGCAGTGTAAGTCACCTTGGTGAATGAGGTGTGTGGGCTGATGACACTAAATAGAGTTAATTAAAAGTCACTTTGGAAAAAAGCGTCTGCTAAATGTAAATTAAATACATAAGTGCAAAAACATTAAGTGATACATGCAGCAGTCACTACTGGCAATAACAATGATACACAACGAAAAACAAGTGTTGGTAAAAACAACCTGAACGGAACAAAGTGGAGAAAAGAAACAGTATTGCTGCTATGGAAAAAAACACATGTACTAGTATCAGAAATGTAAGTCGTGCTTAAAAAAGGCTGTGTGCTTTCCTACCTGTATATCCCGCTGTGCGCTGTCCAGCGCCTCTTTCAGGAAGCATATGAGGGCTTCCTTCTCTTGTAGCAGTGCAGTCATGGTCTGGTCTCTCTGTCTCCACACCTCCTTCTCCCGCTGCCCCTCTTTTTGTGCTCGCTCTCGTTCACTCACTTCCAGTCGCAGTTCCTGAGACATCGTGACAGGAGAATCTCAGCAAACTGTGTGAAGTCGAAATGCAATACAGCTTGTACAGATAGTACGCAATATACTTTCAGAAAATAAATGGAATCAGTAACTTATCCATTTCCATCTGAAAGGTGTTCTCATTAAATGCCTTTAGCTTTAGAATCTAACAAATTCTTATGGAAATGTTTGTATATACATTATAAGTATAAATTATACTGCATAATAAACAGTATTAATGGATAAGGTTATTTGCACTTGTACTACAAAATGCTTTAAGGAAGAATACTTACCAAGTCAAAAACACAAAAGCAGGGAAAAATTTATACTGATAAAACTCATACTATAGACTGTGTCATAGTCTTGAGTTCTACATTATGTGAGGGATCACATCACTGCACAATTTGAGGAATAGAGAAGTTAATTCTGAATTACTGAGATAATGTCCTGGTTGCACTGCAGAACGGTGCTCAGCATGTTGAGGTCCCTCTCCCTCTCTCTTGTAGCCTCCCTTAGAGCTTCCATCTCTCTCTCCAGTCTTTGCTCCGTCCCTCTTTGCTCGGAAAGCATGGATTCGAACACACTCTAATGAAAATGTCAAGCACAGGACACAACGTGACACACGTTGACAAAAACACTCGTGTGCTTAATAAAGCACACATGAAGTAGAGCGGCACAATCAGTTATCTCCCACCTCATGGGGGAAACACATAAATTTGACAAACAGATTTGTTCAAGTGTCACTCCACCCATACAATTGGTTACAAAATAAAGAATACCATGAAAAAAATTCACACACATAAAAAGTGCATGGCTAACGCAGGGAAGATGAGTAATGAGAAGAAACACAATCACATGTGTAAACCTTGCAGTACATCTTATACAGTCAATGAAACAGTTCTAAACAGTAAACAGTAACAGTTCGTGTCCACACCTCATTGTCTATGCGTGTGTTTTCCAGTACATCTCTCAGTTTTTCCACCAGTTTTTCCCCTGCTTCAGCTTCCACACCGACACCTGCACATAGTTTTTGGACCCAAGTCATACAGTCCTGGAGGAGAAAGAAACACGGGGTCAATCAATCTTAAGGCACTCGAGAAAGAAAACATATGTGACTCACACTGGCAAATACCTGCCCACAGAGGGCACTGGGTGTTTAAAAGAATACACACAATAATTCATTCTAATAAAATTATGCACAGATTATGAAAACAGTCCTCAAATGCACTAAGGCATCCATAACTTATTCAGTGCCTGCCTCACCTGGATGACTTTTTCTCTGCAGTGTAGTGCATTTGCCACACTCTGGAGCAGCACACTCTCGCTGCCAGCCTGTGGTGCCGGAACCAGGAGACAGTCAAAAGTTTTTAGACTCATAAACAAAATGAAATGCTCATTTTTAGTTAATTTTGTGGAAGTGAAACCATACTGTAAAACACTGGTGTTCACTATTCTTTTTGTGTCTTTTTAAGTATTCATGGAGTAATCAAATCCACTTTTGGCTCAAGAGTGTGCTCCTTATGTTAAATTTGGATTAAGATTTAAATATCCTATGAGATGTAAGTCACTTTGGAGAAAAGTGTCTGCTAAATGAATAAATGTAAACAAAGATTAACATAAAACATCTAAAAGATTCACATATAAAAGCATATACACATATTATCACAATAACATTAAACATGGTCTACAAGAGATTAAGGTACTATTTGCCTTCAAACTATTGTCAGGATACCTTTAAAATCTGCACCAAACCAAAAATACAAAAAGCAAGTAACTGCTTAAATACTATATCCATCTTAGTCAGTCAGACCATATTCAGACTAATACATGGCACATGGCTGATGAAAAAGGACAATAATACAGTATAACCTCGGGAACGAACCATTAAGTACTCAAATGATTATAATTACAGTATACTGCTATAATAATAATAGTAAAAAAACAACAATAAACACATGGCTGCCACAAAACCAAGCAGAACCATACCCTCCTGTCTGACAAGAGGGCTTTAATGTGAACGCATTCTGAAGCCTACAGCACATTTCATATCAATCTATGTTTAACTACATACTTTTCAGAGAAGGACTCTATAAAAACAAATTAAACCATGGAATGTCACGCTCAGCAGTTCAAGAGCTGTTAATTCCCCTCATCGGACAGACACCCACAGCCTGGGGCAAACTCCTTTTGAAGAGGCAATTCCAGGAGAAGGTGTGTTTGCGATACGACGGTTTGGGTGGAGGCCATAGGCACGCACTTGTTGTTTAAGACAATCTCACTACCCTTTGTTACACCTGTACAATAAAGAAGTCAACATGGGATGACTTAATTGAAAGAACTGAACAGTCTTTAAAGATGTGGAATGTTTTAGGACAATGGTCTGCTGCAATGAAACCAGTAGGTAAAACTAAATATGATCAACAGAGAACGGAGAAAAATGCTAACCTAAAATCCATCAGCACGCAGGGTCATTCGGATCTCTGCACCACAGTACAGTACTCTTAGAACACTAATGCCACTGTCCACCTAACTAAAAATTTTCAAAATTTCAATCTCATGGGGTATTGTAACACGGAGACGGAGTTGTAATAAGTACAACTCCTCACATGCACAAAACGAAAAATGCTATTCCTCCATTTTCCCCCCAGATATCTTTTATACACACCTTTTCCAGAACTGCTAGCTGACTGGCATCCTCTGCTGTATGTCCATTTACAACCTTAAGATCGGCCTCAAGGGTCTTGATGCGTGCAACAGCTTGGTCCAGTTGTCCTCTTAGCTGTCTGACTACATTGTGCATTCGACCTTTACTCTGAAAATAAGATGGGAGATAAATTGTGAAAAATGAAGTAGTAATAGTTAGTACAAACTTAAAGAGCAACAGGCATCTGCCATTTATGTCTAAGTATATTAGTGAATTTTTAGTAATTTAAACCTGTAGTATCTAATGACATTAAGTTGAAATAAGTGCATTCGATATTTTAAAAAACAGTAAAACACCAGTAATCACTAGGATAAAAAAAAAAAATTCTAACTTAAGTTAAATTCTAAATTAAAAATCTTCTCACCTCTCTGTGTAAAGGAATAAACTCATCAGTCAGCTCAGTTAACACATCTTTGGATTCTCCATTGATGACTTCATCCTCGTCATCTCCCTCTCCAAAACTCAGCACCCTTACAACACCTGTCCCTGACCTTTCACCTGCAGCTACCGAAAACCCCTCCTTCTTCCTATCCCGAACCGGAATTCTACTCCCTGCTGGAGAAGTGACTGGTTTTGCTATTATGCCCTTTAGCTCACGGAGAACATTTCCTACAGTAACCGGAGGCTCCCCTGACCAATGGAAGGCTTCATAGCCATCCAGTGAATCCAAAGACTGAATAGATTCAGAGTGAGAAGGTCCCTGCAGAGAGAGACAAGAGCCTGCTAAGGATGCAGTGTCAGAGCTGACTGATGACAACCTTGACCAATGTAAGGGCATGCTACGGGACTTGTCCCGAGATAGGGGCAGCGGGGAAAACGGCTGAAACTGGAGGAAACGAGGGACTCCGCAAACCGACTCATAGTCTGAGTCTGAAACTCGCAGAGCATTGCACCCTTCACAGTTTTTACCCTTCTTACATCTTTTACCCGTTCTCCGAAAATAAGGGCAAGTTTTCCATTTTTCTGACCAAAACTCAAATTCTGACAGGGCCATATTGTCTTTGAGCAAATCCCTATAGCCATCTTCTTCTTGGTTCCCTCTGTCTGTCCCACCTCCCTCATCATCCTCACTGGTGCTTCCTTTCATTGGCCATTCATCAGCATTACGTTGTCTATAAACACTGTAAACCCACTGTCTTATCTTGTCCCTCTCTTGACTCAGATTCTGCAGCTTCTCAGAAGACAAGACTTTGACTCGAGCAATGACAGTGTCAAACTTGAAAACTCGCTCCAAAACTGACACACATTTTCCACATAGGAACTCCCCCTGCCCGCTGTCTCGTGGTACAGCCTTCCCTATTATGTGTTTCAGCACAGTAAGCAGGTCTACACCTCTTGAGGGGGAGGACAAGGATTGTGACTTTGAGAGGGAGTGGGAGGAACTCAAGGATAGACTGCTACCTAATTAAAAAAAAAAAAAGAAAACCAAACAATGATTTCAGAATTGTAATGACACATTATGTACATTTTTATACAATACTCATACAGTATTAGACAAACAAGAGCTTTAGATAAACAAAATTAGGTGTTATAAATCCATAATTGCTAAATCAGAATTTATTAACTAAATAAGTGTCTGCTTGGGAACAAAAATATTCATTAATTTTTTCAGACCAAACCTTTGGGTCCTTTATTATTTATTGTATTTTAAAATCTAAGAAAATGCAGAACATTTAGGGTTAGGGTTGAAACCAATGGCTTAATTTCCCAGACAAACAACACAGTGACAATGTGTGCTGCCATTGTTAAGGGTGGGGGGGTCTTTTTAATGAAGAGCATAAATAACTTTGCACTGGTGCAGGCGACATTCTCTCTTACCCCATGGGCTACTCCGGGCCGACCTACTCCGGCCATCTTTGCTGATGGTGTCAGAGGGACTCTGGGGGGGTCTCTTCTTCTGGCCTGCAAATAGCCACCTCCGATGGTTGCCCAGCAGTACCCCTCCACAGAGTCGACATCCATCTTCCTTGTCTTTCGTTGTCATGGTGATTTCAGTGACAAACAATACTTAAAAGTCCTGAAATTAAATTAAGGAATTTCTGGAAAAATACAAATGGTATTAACAACTTGATCTTTGATCAAAGCACATGACTGTTTCATGGCTTTAATGTTTAGTTTCTGAATGACACATGGGTCATACAAAACTCCCAATTCTGTTTCGCTCATGCATGTTTTCTTCCTGAAATAAATTCCTTGGTGCTTTTAGAAATAGGACAACTGAACTTTGCAGCAAATGGAGTCAAAGCATGAAATATAGATACCTCTAAAAATTATAAATTAAAACTATGTTGACAGTAATATTCAACTTGTGTGTGGGTGCTGGAAACAGTATACTCCAGGAAAAAACTGAAATTGCGTTTTAAAAAAAGAAGGAAATGTGCTGTCGACTGCAGAATAAATTTGCTGTTACACCCCTTATGGATTTTCCACCATTGTTTGTTTGAAATGCTGCAGTAGACCAGAGGGCAGGAACAGTGCAGGCTTTCAGCCTTGTTCACTGACCTGTTTGCTCTGGAACAGCTGTGTGCCTGTTTACAGTGGCACACTGCGACCTTCAACTGCAGCCTACTACCACGCTAATATGTAATATGCGCGCAATACTCTAATCGAGAAAATAAGACCAGCCTCCACTTTTCAAGTTAACCCCACAAAATTCGATCAAGAATAACTGTCTCTTCATCGGCCATTTCCATGCATGACCTAAATCAAACTGTGAGAGGGATTTTCCTCTGCGCCGTTTGCGTGTACACGAGGAAATACGGCCGCACGGAGCCCACATAAGTTACTAGTGAAGCTCTGCACTCGACTGCAGCGGCGGGTGAACTTCAATATGTTCAATAAGTTACCTTTTTAAAACCACCACACGCATTTTAAAAATTACTTTTAAAATGACACACAAAGAAGCTCTGCCACTTGTAATCGTTAAGTTCTGGTGAATTCGGTAAAAAATTGTGTTTTGTTGATTAGTTTGTTTCAGCAAATCACCAAAACTGGCTGGCACTGATTCAGTCAGTGTAGCGTTATGCTACTGTTAGAAATTTCTGTGCTCAATGTACACCATAATGTATGTTTTATGTAGTATAAATAAATCTAAACCCGTCATAGTTCCCATGATGAGCATGATGTCTCTCACTCTCAATCCGTAACGCGGAATTTGCCCTCTTACGCCCCATAAAGGTGACTATACGCTCCAGAAGACACTGGCGTTTGTTCTCATATTTAATACACGGCGCTAAGTCTTGACAATTTTGTACGTTAACACATTAATCGACGGCAACGTGGGAAAAAAAGGAAGTTTCTTACGCGCAACAGGAACCGGGGACCTGCAGCCGGATCAGCGACGCGGCGCTCGCGCTACCTTGGTGACGTCATCGACCATACCTGTTCCACTAGTGACATCACAGGGCTTACACGTTGCGCTGCATTGTTTCTCACTAAGCAAAAATGCCCCATTCCAAAGTATGCCGTTTACATTTAAAACGAGTAAGTTATTTATTCCTTAGGAAACTGTGGTAAGTTGTTAACTTTTTTTCACTTGAAACTAAGTTCTGTTTTTTGTAGTAGTAGTCACTGCGTGGCAGATGTGTAAACAAGTGTGTAAACAATTCAATTGTGCAGATATGTGATGTGTATTCAGCGTGCAGACTTAACCACATAAATGCATCCTGGAATTTGTGTGGTGAGGAGCACAGAAAATCGAAATGACTAGCCATGCAACACCAGCGAAAACTGTGTAGGCCTAATGATAGCTTGGGAAACAAAAGAAGGGAACTTTTTTGCTGTAGAGGCAGTTTCAGGAGTCAAAACAAACAAGTGTGTTTCCATTCATTATTTAAATTTTATTGTAAAAATACCATGAAATTTAACATAATCCAGTAATTATATACACTTTATTTTTTGCTTCAACTTTAATTTTGTATTCTCAGTAGAAATCATGTAAAACTGCTCATTTTCAATGCTGATTCTAAAACGCCAAACAAACCATCGTTGGGGCTCCCCATCAGTGTGTGTCCGGGAGGTCTATGTGAGCCATTTCTCAATGCATCCCCTGTATACTGTTTCATTGGAGTGCCATTCTGTGTGATGCACCCCATTGAAGGCACAAATCACCAGGTCTCCACGAGTGTTCAGTGTCTTCAGCCCAAACAAATCCTTCACATACAGCTTTGTGTGTACAAAGAGAAGGTTAAAGTTGAATACAAATAAATCAATACCATTTAAGAATAAAAATGAACAAAAATGACAAAATTTTAAAACTCACATCCTCCTCCTCCATTTCAACAGTGTTCTCCTTTTCGTTGTAAAATCCAAAGTGACTGTTGAAAGAATTCCAGTGTGAGATTTTCATATCAAAAGTCACAGGGATGAGAAAAATTTACATACAGTAATTGAAACAAAGAAGAATCAATAGGCAAATACATTCAAAGTTAATAACACATGGAAGTCAAAACATAACAGAAACCGGAACCAAATCAGGAAAATGTTAACATACCTGGACTGCCATGGTGTTATTACGCCATCATCAGGTCCACCAATCAGCACTAATTTATTAATACGCAGAAAGTTTGCTTTCCAGACTAAGAATGCAAAAGATTAATGACATATAGACAGTAAAAACTATACAATAGAGTACATTAAAGCTGTAATAAATGCAAAACTGCATGTATGACTGATAGCTGAAATACCCTGGTTTAAGGGCACATGTGTATCAATCATATTTTAAATAGCAAGACTGTTATTTAATAATAAGCGTATATTGAGCGCGTACTTAATTGTTAGGGTTATTACCTGATGTATTAAGATGTGGTCTTTCACTGTTGAGCAATGCAAGATATTTGCTGTTTTTTAGATACTGGTCTCTGTGATGTGGATCTAAAAGGAAAAAAGAATACTGTACATTAACAGCAAGGATGTATGATACAAAACTGTCCCTCCCAAAGTTCTTTGCACCCTTGTGTTGCCTCTTACCATTCCAGTAGTTGCAGATAGACAGCTCCTGCCCCACAGTGTTGTAGCACACAATATAGAGTTTTGACTTGATAAAATGTGGAAAGAAATGCCTAAGGTATTCTGTGTCTGAATATGAAAAAAAAAAAACAATCTGCATGTATCACTTTAATATTTTACATTTTACATTACATTTTACATTTACATTACATTTTGGCTATTGGCCAAATAAGACAATAAGAAGACATTACTTGGATATATTAAAGGTTAGGGGTTAAAATACCTATCACTGCAGAAACAGATTTCATTTACACTGGAAACATACTGAATTAATTATCAAAACAATCTGCCCAGGGTACATTTGATAGCTTTTTCATTATAACAACTTTTGTGACTTTGTGACTACTGACCTCCATACTGTCCAGCTTGTGGTGCAGCAAGGGAAATGAAAGTGTGAACATTGTGGTCTGGAATGATGGAGAGTAGTCCCCTACATATCAATCCACCTAAGAATCACAGCACACAAGACAAACAAGACAGCCTTGAATAAACACATTTTAAACACTGATGTGGTTAAAAGCTACAAAAAGTTTGTGACGTGATGCAAATCTTCACAGAAGATAATATGCACCAGAGATGTTACCTCAGAGGGTCAGAGGAAAATAAATGCATTAATCACAATATGGACAAATTAACGAAGGAAGACCTTGTGAGAAACAGATGAAATGAACCCCATCTGTGGCATTCTGCATGACAGGGTAGGTGATATTCTTAAAGCCTTCCACTTGCTTCCACATCGACGTTAGACTGGCACCATTGTCAAACACGTCAAAGACAAACACTTCGGTGCCTGGGTGAGACTGAAAGTAGACAATGTTACACAACTGGGTGAATGATAAATGGAGAGTACATAACACAGAACAGAACATCACTGTTACTATTTATTAGGACTTGACAACAAATTAAAAAACAAGATTTAATACTTTTTATAGATGAGTACTGTTTGCATAATGAATTTCTCTAGATTTTCAAGTTTATGTACTGAAATTATTCAAAGACATATTTTTTCTTTGTAATTTTTTTCTCATTTAGCTTACATTTTCTCCACACACACTTACAGTGTTTTTCAACTATTTACTCGATTTATACAGCTGGGTAATTTGAGGGGATGAAATTCAGCAAAGAACCCTGCTCAAGAGTACTACAGCAGAAAGTAATTGGATCCTGGATGCTTTGACAGCAAGACTTGAAGCCTCTAAGCACTACACTATGCCAGTTATACATCTTATGTTAGGCCTTCATCTTCTGATGTATTACAATGTGTTATCATGGTGGGTTAAGAAAACGGAACAGAATCCCTTTGCAAAACCTAGAGAGTTGTGTAAGAGATGAAAGTCTCATATTTAAAAAAAACTCTTATGTGAAAGTGAAAAACTCTCTGTCAGACACGAGGACTGGACGCAGGTGAGTTTGTGGACCCAACTGCAGGTTGATCTTTAATCTTGTAGATCAGGTTCAAGGGACAAGGCAAGATCAGAGTCAAGAACAGGCGAGGGTCTATCCAGGGGGGAACGTGGCAAGGCAGACAATCCAGACTCAGTGGTCAAACAGAGAACAGGCAGGGGTCAAAATACCAGGACAGGCAAAACACAAGTGCTGAGCAAAGACGCTGAGACTGCAAGGGCACAGGACGATTGCAAGAATCGGCCTCTTTTATCCCTGGTCTTCTTGAGTGGGCGCAGGTGTCTCCGCTTTGCTCGTTCCCAGGGGCGTGACACTCTCATATTTCAGCTGCACAAAACTATTATATATAGAATGTGCATTCTCCCCTTTCGACTCATTTGCATCAATATCACAATTTAAATATTTTCTCTCTCATTTATAGTTTTAGAAATAAATATGTAATTGTGAAAGAAGAATTTAGTACAGGTGGTCCCCAATTTATGATGGGGTTAACCATTATTATTCTTATTATTATTCGGGTTCCCCGAAACCCAACGTAAGTCAAAATATCGTAAGTCGAAAATGCATTTAATACACCTAATACACACCTCTGCGTGACAGACTGGGAGATGCAGATCACTGTCACTGCCCAGCATCGTGAGAGTATTGCCCAGGGGAAAAAATCAAAATTCAAAATTTGAAGTACGGTTTCTACATAATGTCTATTGCCAGCTCACCATCATGAAGTCGAGAAAATTACGGAAATCGGGGACCACCTGTATACCATTTATTTCATGAAATAGGACTCCAGGCAGCAGTTGGAGCTGAAGGTGAAGCTGTGGCCTTGTAACCAAAGTTGTTAAAAATTCAAGAAAGAGCCCAACTGTTTTCTGTAGCTGTGCCATGTTGTTTTGATCCATAGCATTTTTTACAAAAGGCAAAGAGCAAATGCCATTTCCACCTGAAATTAAATACAGGAACTAACTTTTACCAGTTTTCACTCTTCACTCTCACTTCTTGTCTGTATACTCACAAGTGACGTTTAGAACACATATTTAGCAATTTCATTTAGAAAAAGAAACATGACTTTTTCTGACAGTTTTTGTTTGTTTGTTTGTTATTTTGGGCTGCAAGTATAGGCTTCCTCAGTACATTGTGGCATTCTGAATTAATCCGTGTCTGTTATGAGCCTGGTAAACAGAGGTGCGTGTCCATACATGGCATACCACTATTTAATATAGATTACATGTGAAAAAAAAAGGAAAAAACTGAAACACAGGAAACACACAGGCTGTGTTAAGATTAAACTAGTGCTGGTGGATAAATTCTGAACTGAGCAATACTACACTTGAATTGTATGGATCTGAAAAATTAAATTGGTCAAATAAGACATGCATAGATGCAAAAAGGGAAACATGATCAGAGGGGGGAAATAATTTTAAATGTATTCTTGAAATGGAAGAACAATAAAGTACCTGCATGTATAAATTAGAACTGCTGGACAAGTGATCTGGGGCAAACATGTAAAGTTGGATGGATGGATGATGATAGATGGATGGATGATTAAAGAGCGCTCCACGCGCTGTCCTCTCACCTGCCTGATGAAGGTGGACAGTTTACCGAAGGTCCTGGAGCTGTCGAAGAGCCCGTGGACAATGATGACCGGTTTGTACCCGACCACCGCCGCACACGCCAAATATGCGCCGAGAAGCGGCCACAAGATCCGGCACCAGCAACCTCCTTTCATGGCACAATATGATCGACAAACCGTCGGAAGACCGCCGGTCTTAAATGTTCAGCCGAGAGCGACACGAGGACGTGCGTGGGAAACGCTGACACGGTGAGTCAGAACCCTCGCAAAGCCCCCCGCGCCATCCTAGTGGAACGCACCAGTCCCGCGGGCTCGTCTAGTCTATACGGCCCCGCGCGCTCAGCCCCTCGTTCCGGGTTCCGTAGCTCACGCGCAGGCACTTCCTCACACACGAAGTACCGCTTCTTCCTTTGCCTCGGTGCCAAAGCAAGAAACTTGCCTCATTCTGCAACCCGAATCACAAAACTGGAGTTTATTCTGAATAAATATTATTAATAGCTATTATTAAGTGTAATTTGACCTTTGTCCTCAAATTAATTGTGGCAGTAACAGGTTTCAGTGAGTTTTCATAGTGATCGCAGCAGTGGTTGGAACAGCTGTTCAAAAGTCCAGATAAACACACACACACAATATATTATATATGAATATATAAGAAATATACAAACAAATATATTTCATTATTATATATATTTATTTAAATAGTAGATAATGACATTCTTCACAAGAAATTCTGGACCTGTCTGGATGTCTCTGACTCAGTTGCTGGTCTTAGGTCAGGAGTTGAAATTGTCTCATTTGATTCGAATTAATCCAACAGGGGATCTAAGAAAACAATAATGGTTGTGCCATGTTTTTCCATTTTGAGTTTTTAAGTCTTTATTATTATTAACTCATTTTTTACACTTCTGTACAAGTATGTCTGAGATTGGAAGCAGCTATTTATTTTGCATAAAGAGCACTTGCTTAGGTGACCAGTTTCTCTGCCAGTACAGCACAAGTTGAAGACCTTGCTACGGTCCTGACTACTTTAAACTGAATCAGAATATGTATCAAAAATGTGCTTATATCATGTTTTGGGCCTAACTCTCCATATAATGTAAATAATTCAACATGTGGCATCAGCTTCTCTTTGTATTTTGCCTAAGGGCTAATGGTTGACAAGTAGTTTACAGTACATTATGAAAGATAATGTCACTATTCAAATGTTCTGTTGCTGCACTAAAATAAATAATTTATTTATTGCCTCAATAAATGGTTTCACCAGAATGATAACTGAAAGGCATGGCGCAATGCCACAATTTCATTTTCTCACTAAAACCGTTACTCAAGGTCCAGAATAAAAACTTTCATGGGTATGAAAATTCTTTGTTGATGAATACATAAAAGATAAGTTACCTTTATACCTCAGGAAGACTTTTGCAAAAGTATGCAAGAAAAAGATTTGCTTCCTTTTTTCTTAAGACAAGATGACAAACCGAAAATATCCACCAAGTCATCGGTTCTGCAACTCAGTGGAGAAATGAGTGTAAAAACCATCAGACACCTTACAAAAAAAAAAATGTGCTACTTGCTTTCTTCTTCTCCGTAATTCTAAATGTCAGCTCGCTGCATTTCTTACCCATCCGATCCTACAGTTTAATTCCAAACGTTTCTTGATAATATCAAACATGTAATAACGATGAATTCCTGAAAGAATGACCACAGCTTACATTCATTTTAAGCAATAAAACTGACAGATCTCTGTTGAAGGTTTAAATGTAAGCTTAGACAACACCATGATGCTTAACATTAATAATACTTGCTACAGCTAACACTGAGCAATGATTTAACATTTCAGTTGTGCAGTGCATTCAATCCGCACCATTAATAGGCACAGCTGGAACAAAAGCTTACAAAGGGTCTGCCGGGCGAGGAACAGCGATAAAAGTCAGCACTGGTGCTGAACTGCTCCACTTTATTGCTGTCAGCTTTTTGCTTTGCAAATGTAAGCTAAAGGACAGCTTCCTTTAGATCAGTTTCAACTGTTTTCACAACTGAAGCCTCTGAAGTGCAACCCTTGTCCAGATTTCAAAATGTGATCTTTTGGAAAGTCCAATATGGAGTTTAAAAACATGTATTCCCCTCATTTGACATGAAGTGTGTACAATAACAATAAAAGTATAAGTACATTATGTTGTTGGGCTCACTATAAGACAAAGAGAGACAACATCAGCGCTACTTGGATGCAGGGCCTTTTGTGGTTACCACTGAACTACGAGGTAAAGTTAGAAAGAGCAAAAACGACAGGAAGTGGCTGTCAGCCAGAGCCGATGTGTGCCATCACTACAAAAAGCTGAAAACCTCTTATCTCTTTTCAGAACACATCATACTACACTTGCACTATTCAAATGTACAGTATTATTTACTACATTAGCCTGGGTCTGCTGTAACAGAATATGAAAGAAACCATAATGAATTGGGTTGACTAACCCGTTGACTTTGGTTAAAAAATCATGTTTGCTCAACACTTCCTTCAGTTGTTTTTATGACAAGTTAAAACAAGGAGTGTCTCATCATGGTTCAGAAAGCATTTTCATCTTTACTGTTATATTTCACTGAATGAGCTGGTCATATGTGGTTAAACCTAAAATGTGTTCGATAAAAAACCACCACTTTTCCGCACAGTTACATTATTTTATTATAAATATAAAGTGTAAACAGACAAATAGGTAAAAGGTATTCTTGTACCTCATCATTTATAATGATAAGTAATTTATATATTTATCTAATATCTTTGTCCAGGACAACTTAGATATGTATACTAAACTATTTACAAGGATTTACTCATTTATAGCTGTGTAATATTTACTAGAGCAATTCAGGATCGCTACACTTTTAAAGGGAAGTGTAGTGGGATTTGAACCTGGGTTTTTGAGTAAAAGGTGACAGCTCTAACAATGATGCTGCATAATTTCCTAAAGTTAGAAAAGTTCTCAGTAAGTTAACTATTGCTATTTGTATTTCCAAAATACCGTTTTCTTTCCTCACACGGTAAAACTTAACAGAATTCCTGTATTACAGTGCAATTTGTTATTTTATTAATTACATTGCAATCAATTAAACATGTCACTCCTCTAAAAACGCGCAACCTATGGAGTAGGAGAACTCCATGCTGTAAATGATACCAGATGTTTTACAAAGACAGCATAACAATGTTTCAAAATGAAAACCTTTCTAAAGCTGTTGAATACATTTGATAATTATAATGTAAACATGCATATGTCACAGTTTGTGCTCTTACAGTTTATGTTCTTATTCAGTCATTCTGAAACATACTATTTTAATTAGCATACTATATATAAGCAGTATGTAGTAACATACAGTGGTGCTTAAAAGTTTGTGAACCCTTTAGAATTTTCTCTATTTCCACATAAATATGAACTAAAACATAATCAGATTTTGACACAAGTCCTAAAACTAGATAAAGAGAATCCAGTCAAACAAATGGGACAAAAACATCATACCTGTTCAATTATTTACTGAGGAACATGATCCAATGTTACATATCTGTGTGGGGGGAAAAGTATGTGACACTCTAGGATTATCAGTTCATTTGAAGGGAAAATTACAGTCAGGTGTTTCAAACAAAGAGTGGTGCAGTGGGTATGGCCTGTTCCTGCTCTATGGTGGATCTGGGGTTTAAGTCCTGCTTGGGGTGCCTTGCGACGGACTGGCATTGCATCTGGGGTGTGTCCTCTCCCCCTCCAGCCTTGCGCCCTGTGTTGCCAGGTTAGGCTCCGGCTCACCGCAACTCCACTCGGGACAAGCGGTTTCAGTCGATGTCTGTGTGTGTGTGTTTCAATCAATAGAATGACAAGCAGATGTGACTGGGGGAGGCCCTGCCTTATTTAAAGAACATAAAAATGGGCAAAGTCTGATATTTGCAACACAGGTTTGTGGAAGTGTGTCATAGCTTGAAAAAGGGAAATTGCTGAGGACCTCAGAAAAGAGCTGTTGATGCTCACCAGACTGGAGAAGTTTAAAAACCATTTTTAAAGAATTTGGACTCCACCAGTCCGCTGTGTGGCAGATCGTGTACAAATGGAAGAAATTCAACACCACTGTTCCCCTCTCCAGGAGTGGTCACCCAACAAAAATCACACCAAGAGCAAGGCATGTAATAGTCTGGGAGGTCACAAAGAAACCAAGGGTAAGGAACTAAAGGTCTCTTGCATTGGCTAAATATCAATGCTCATGAATCCACCATCAGGAGAACACTGAACAACAATGGTGTGTATGGCAGGGTTGCAAGGAGAAAGCCACTAACCTCCAAAAAGAACATTGTTGCCCCTCTACAGTTTACTAAAGACCAGGTGGGTAAGCCAAAAGGCTACTGGAAGAATGTTCTGTGGAAGGATGAGATCAAAATAGAATTTTTTGGCTTGAATGCGAAGTGTTATTTTTGACAAAAGGCTAACACTGCATTCCAGAATAAGAGCTTTATTCCATCAATGAAACATGGTGGAAGTATCATGGTTTGTGCCTGTTTTGCTGCCTCTGGAGCATAATGGCTTGCATCATCGATGGCGCTATGAATTCTGAATTGTACCAGCAAATTCTACAGGAAAATGTTAGGGTATCTGTCTGTCAACTGAAACTCAAGAGAAAGTAAGTCATGCAGCAATACAATGACCCTAAACTCACAAGTCATTCTACCAAAAGAATGGATAAAGCAGAAGAAAGTTAATGCTTTGTAATAGCTGAGTCAAAGTCCTGACCTTAATTCTATAGAAATGTTGTGGAAAGACCTGAAGCGGGCAGTTCATGCAAGAAAGCCCACCAACATCGCTGAGTTGAAGCTGTTTTGTACGGAGGAATGGGCTGAAATTCCTCTAATCCGATGTGCAGGATTGATCAACAATTACCAGAAGCTACTTGCAGTTATTGCTGCACAAGGAGGTCACACCACTTATTGAAAGCAAAGGTTCCCATACTTTTGCCAGATATGTAGCATTTGATAATTTTCCTCAAATAAATTAACAAGGATAATGCTTTTCTCTTGTTTAATTAGGTTCTCTAACTAGTTTTAGGACTTGTGTGAAAATCTGATCATGTTTCAGGTCATAGTTTTTTGGAAATAGAGAATTTTAAAGGGTTCACAAACTTTCAAGCACCACTACATATCTAAGGATAGCTTACTAATATACTTAGATATATACTTAGGTAAACGTTACCAGAATGGTTCACAAAACTTCACTCATTATCAGTAACCTCTTGTCTAAATCAGTTGCTGGCAAGCATAGGGCACAAGGCCAAAGAGCGCACACTGTGGATGGAATACCCGTCCATCACAGCACAGTCACACACACAACTGTGCACTGCAGGCAATTTTAGAGTTGGAAATTGCCTCT
Source organism: Scleropages formosus (assembly GCF_900964775.1). Taxonomy (NCBI): domain Eukaryota; kingdom Metazoa; phylum Chordata; class Actinopteri; order Osteoglossiformes; family Osteoglossidae; genus Scleropages; species Scleropages formosus. The sequence goes on along the minus strand of NC_041823.1, from coordinate 14,044,180 downwards.
TAGAGTCAGAAATTTCTCTTAATGTAATGCATAAATTGTATTTTTGCTGAGATGTACGTCGCTTTGGACAAAAGCATCTGCTAAATGAATAAATGCAAATGTAATGTCAATTCTCTTGAAACATGTCTTTGGAGTCTGGGAGAAAACCAGAGCACCAGGAAGAAACCCATATGAACATGGTGAGAACATGCAAACTCAACACAGACTGAGCTGAATTTTAACCTATACCTGAACAGCCCAGGTACTGTAAAGTGACAGTACTCACAGTTATGCCACCCACTTTACAAAATTCCTGATTTTTTTACAAAGATTAATTTTAGTAACGGCATGATTCATCTGCAAAAGGAAAAGAAGAAACATTTATTGTAATTCTGTTACAATATTATTTACCACATTAACCATGGTTACAACAATGGTAAAGCAGGACTTACTAGTTATACTTAATCTGTTGTTGATATACACTGCATATACATCATTATTATTATTGCTTTGTTCATAATGTCTTTTTTAAGTTTCTATAGTTGTGTGTTGAGCTGTGCAAACCACTTACCTACTCTGATCATATTCCTGGCACTTCTAAACACAGATGATCCTCTTTGGTCTTGCTCTTCCTCCTCTTCCTCCTCTTCCACCTCTTCCTCTTTCTTTCTCTCTGAACCTGGCATTGGGGGGCTAGGATGGGAGGCCAGCATAGATATCTCTGATGGATACTCACACACTTGTTCCAGTTGAACCTCATCAAAACACACGTTCACCTGGGGTGAAAAGGACATAAACTTGTGAAATGCCTTGGCTAGAAATTTTACAAAGTGTTGTTTTGCTGAAGCCAGCATTTGGATTCATTTATTAAAGGTCTTAATGTTTTTGTGTAGGGGAAAAGATTATTGTCTACCAGCTATGCCACCTGCTATTGACATCAGGTGGCATAGCTGTTAGGACTGTTGTTTGGCAATTTGAAGGTCCCCAGTTCAAATTAGTGCTCCTTCTGCAGTACCCTTGATCTAGTTAGGAAATCCAAGTTGCTCCAGTTAGAATGCCCTGCTGTATAAATGGATGAATCACTGCAAAGTTATCTATTACTGTACATTGCATTGGACAAAAGCATTGGCTAAATAATTTATTATTATTATTACACAAAGGCAAACCAATAGCATGGACTGTTGAAAATATACCCTGTTTATTTCCATCACTAGCATCCTGTAATTCACTCCACCTCAACGAAGTACTACCTATTAGAAACGTTACAAAAGCCATACTTCTCTGTTCTGCTGAAAATGAGATTCGCCAAAAGGGAACAGTGCTTCCAAAAATACATAGAACAGTCATCAGATGTAATTAAACTGCCCTAGTGTTTAACCCTAATTTAACCAAAATAGTAATTTGTTAGTGACAACACTATACATTAATTGCCATAAGATGATATATGTAAAATTGCATTTTTAAAAAATACAGGTGAACATTTAACCATCATAAAACTTTTACTAGGGAATCTACAATTTTTTTACCAAATTAATGATAATCATATTAAAAAAAGAAACTGTGGACAGATTTTGAAACCTGTTGTGTGGTGTGAGTTTGAATTTTACTTTTTTCTATGCTTCAAAAATATATTAAAATCTAGTAACAACTTGTATATGTGCAAACGCTAAGTGACAGCTGTTTAGCTGAAAATAAAAAACTTAAAAATTAAGAAAGCCAATTTGATTGAAAAAGTTAAATTAATCTGTACTCTAAACAATTCTGAACTAAAGAGGAAAGGGTGTTCCTGAAGTGTTAAGATTAGGCACAAGCTAATCCTTTCAGCCAAAAATAGCAAACAGCTGAGAGAAGGCAAGAAGAGGCATGGAGGTTGAAAAGGTGAAAGAATATAGTGATCACAACAACATAGGTAAGAACTGTTTAGACCATTCCACAAAAAGGCCTTCAGATCCATGTTTAATCAGGGAAATTCTGCCAAGAACTGGGAAAGACACGAAAGTTCACAGTGGGGAGGCAGGGACAGACATAGCAGCGGGAGATAAGGCACCCAAGGTAGAGTGAAGAAAAGTAGAAAATCACCCCCTGCTGTGAAAGAGCTACGTGTTTCCTGAGTGGATGGGATTCCCAGCATAAGCTACTTTCAAAAGCAGGAGGTGTGGGTGGTTGACATGGAGTAGGCCATGGCAGAATGCATAATAGCATCATTTATAATTAAGAGTCAAAATAATGCCAGTTGTGCTCACCTCTTTGTGACTCCTTCTGTTCCTGGACAGACATGATTTCTCAAGAGTCTGATAACCTCCAATGACCTCAATCTCTTCCACTACAGGGTATCTCCTCCTGCTTCTATACACCATGTTGTGGGTGTCAGCAGGCTGGGTTTGAGGATGTGTCACAGTCCTCCCAGTTGATGTACCTGAGCTTTCGCCAACCCCTCCTTTCCGGGGGGTGATGGTGATAGTGTTACCTCTCCGTACCTGTACTGCTGATGAGCTCTGGAATGGGGAAGGATCAGGTGAGGCAGAAGGAGAGGGAGAGAGAGATGTGTGGCCCTCTTTTGTGTTTTTCACAGAGTTCTTGGGATACTGGGTGGATCTGGGGCTGACAGTTGTGGGAAAATTAGACCTTGGTTGTTTGAACTGGTTCCTTTTTGGTGGTGTGACGCAAGGTGCTTTCTGGTTATTACTGGTTTGCTCTTCCTCTGATTGTGGCCTCTGGCCATATAGCTTTTGGTCTTCTTCTTGTAATCGATCTTGGTTTTGTATCCATTGTGATTTGGTTTCACTGTATTGCGACTGTCCAAGCTGTTGTTGCACTTCTTGAAATGCTTCCAATTCCTCTAGTGTGTCTTCACTCGGTAATTGCTGTTTTTTTACTTTTAGATCTTCTAGATCTTGATTTGGTTTCCAACTAAATAATGGTTTTTCTGCTATTGCGTTTGAACTGTATGGATGGGTTGCTTGCTCTGTTTTCACATTGTGTAATAAATTGTTTGTTATCTCACTTGTATTTATGGAGAGTCTGGAGATGGCTGACTTTGGGCTGCACACTGGACTGACAGTAACATCATGTCTACGAGGAGTAGAGGGAGAGTAAGAGATAGGAGGGGAAGGAGAAAGAGAGGGTGGGAGATACGGGAGATCGCCAAGTTCTTCAAAAAACTCTTCATTGCCCTCTCCTGTTCCATCTCCAGCACCCTGAATTGTCTGATGGCCTTTGTCAGACTCTTCAAGATGTAGGACCTGTTCTTGAGCTCTTCCTCCATCAGTGGGCACAGTGTGGTGAGAACACAAAGCTGTGAAGATTTTCTTTTCTTCCCCTTTCGTATTTGACTGGTACTCTGGAGAAGTCAGAGTTCCTGGAGGCTGTGAGTGGAGTTTTGCGGAACCTGTTTGAAATACAGTTTCAGGTGGACAAGACGCCAGTGATAAAATCACCTTCTGCATGCCACCTCTCAGTTCTTCTTCCCTTCTTGTAGCTCTTTGCTCACCCCTCTCAGTCAGCCATTTCTCTTTTCCATCCCACATGCTTATTTCCTTAATTTCCATCTCATCGTCTCGAGTCTTTTCCTCTTCCCCACCTCTTTTTCCACTCATATTCCCACCTTCCTGCATCTTCTCCATTTGCTTCTCCATCTCTTTTTTCCTTATCTTTTCTCGAAGAGATTCAATGCGAGTCAAAGGTCGACCAGCCTTCCAGCTCTCCCTCCTCACAACTCCTGTCCATTCTTCCCCTTGATTTAATTCTTTATCACTTGGTGTATTTAATTTCTTCTCCCCACTCTTTTCCCCCAACTCCACTCCACAGGATGGAGCTTTAGTTATTATAATTTTTGGACCTCCCGTCTTCATATCACTCTTTTTCTCAGTATACCCCTCTATGCATGTTTCTGTGTGTCCTTCATGGTAAGATCCAGCCTTGCCTCTTTCTTTACCTTTCCCGTGTGTATCCACGAAGCTGGTTTCATCACTCTTTTTCATATCGTCTGAGAATGTGTGTATCCATGTATTAGTTTCCCCCTCCTTCAGCCTTCCCTTCTCATTTTGTTTGTCACACTCAGTTTCTCCAAAATTTAAAGACTCATTAAATTTATTTCTATAAACAATTTTATCACACTGAATGGGATGTTCTTGTTCTTCATTAAGTACAGATTTGTCCCTTTCCAACTTCTCAGAAATTACAATTATGCTCTGCTGATGATTTGACTCAGATTTAAATGTGTTGGTCTCTGTGTCTTCTCCTCTTAAAGTTACTGCTGATTCTTTTTCCTGCTGAACATAATGTCCTCTGTCTCTTTCCCTGCCCTGCTCTCTCTTCACTGACATGTTCTGCATTTCCTCTTGTCCCTTCTTATCATCCTCTTGCTTTGCTGACTTTTCTACAGGCACCTGCCTGGAAGGTACTTCCAGGACAAGTGTGCTTTCTTTGCTAAAATTCACAAAGGGTACCCTACCCTGTTCTGCCCTCCCCTTCTCCTTGTCACAGGCCTTGTCCAGGGATCTTTGTATTACTTCCTGTGTTTCCCTCCCAATTTCTCTGTCTATTTCCCTCACTTTTCCTGTGCTTGTCAGTGCCCTACTCTCACTCTGCATTGACTGCATCACTTGTATACCATCTGGGCTCCCACACTGAATGTATGCTTCTGCCTTGGGAGGGCTGGATTTCAGGTACACTCTCTTTGAGCTGGCTTCTCTGACGCCTATGATCTCTAAACTACCTGACTGCATTTCCCTCCTATGAAGATGCTCCTTATCTATGACCAGTTTCTCACTGTTAGAAAAGCTGACTGACCGCTTGGGTCCTCTCCCACCCTCTTTGTGGTTATCTTCACCTCTTCTTCTTCCTCTCTCCATGCCTTCCATCTCCCCAAGGCTAAGTCTGGCCCGTGAGTTCCAATGCTCCTGTTTTCTACGATCGCAGCAGTCTGTGCTTTTTGAACGCGATGGGCGTTTCCGGCATTCTCCAAACTTACTGAGCAGTTGGCTAACCCTCCCACGTCCCTCAGTCAGATCCCAGTTGTCCAAATCTGATTCCTCTCCTTCTCGCCTCCTGTGCTTCTCACTTCCTGTTTCTTTCTCATGTTGGCTGCTTATGTTTATTCCTGAAATCACTCCCATTTTTATACTGGCCCTACTTCTCTCTCTCATATTGTCCCTTGATATGTCATCCCATGCTACAGTTTCTCTTTCCTTCTGAAACCAACATATGCCACTTCTTCCATCACTCCCCCCCTTTGCAACAGTTTGTCTCCTTGATTCACCTTCCACCTCAATATCTTTGGTATGCTTGTTTGACCCTTCGGTTCCAATACTGAGATTTGTTATAGGTTTAATGAGCAGTACTCCAGAGGCACTGATTTCACTTACACTCCATCCAGAGGCCAAAGTGTCTTTTAGATCCGCTTTCCTTCCTTGACTTTCACTCAACCATCTTAACCATTGCTTTCTGTTCTCCTCTGCTTCTTCCTCACACTCTTTGCCTTTCCCTGTCAACTCACTTGTGTCTTCCTTTAATATAATTTCTGCACCTCTATGTTTCCCCCATTCATTGTGGTGACTTAAACTCTTTCTTTGTGTCTCTCCTGCCTTCTCTGTTTCCATCCTGTTATCTTGAACTATCCCGGTCCCTTTCTCCCATTCACTCCCTTTCCCTCCTTCTCTGTCTTTTCTCTTTTCATCCTGGTAGCGCACAAATGGGTTTTGCTTCACTGGTCCAATAGTCTCAAGAGACACCTGACTCTGTGGCTTAGAGTCTGTACCAAAATCAAACACTAAAACTGCTGGGTCTTCCTTATCAGTGACATTTTCAGTCCCAGTTTTATAGTCCAAAACCTGGAATCCACTCTCTTTATCTCTTTCTCTGTCTTTCTCTCTCTCTCCCTCCTGTTTCGCTCTTCTCCTCTGGATTATTCCTCGTTTCCATGCAGGCATGTTGGCTAACCTTTCCTTCTCCTCCCGTTCTCTCTTCTCTCTCTCTTCCTCTTCTCTTCTCTTTCTCTCTAGAAGCATTTGTTTCCATTCAGGTAATGAAGTATGAGACATAGTGGGCAAACGTTAAGTGTTTAGAAAAATAAATGGAAGGGATTTTGTTGATTGACTTGTTAATTGTTCACACCTTTCAACAGACACAAAATAAAAGTGATTAACATAACCCATTCTAACCAAATAATTAAAACCAAAAGACATAATAAAATAATATTTGAGCAAATTAAATTTGTAATAATGACCTTAATAAGCATTCACATAATTTCTGAAAATGAATCTGCAGAAATTTACTGTGGAGTGTTAACAATATGCAGACAGTTAATATTTGCAGGATTTCTTGTTTTTTTTAAATATTTGTTACTTCTGGTGAAAGCATTTTAAAGTGTACTAAGAAATACATTTGTAATCACCACACCGATAAGTATTAAAACTCACGCTTCCTTAAAGTTACGCAAAAACTTTCGATAACCATTTTTATAATTTACTTTATTGGACATACGTCTAATATACATAAGTTCAGGGCATGTCAGTGCAAAAAAGGTTGCATAAATACTATATTGCATTGCTTATGTAATTTACACATACTTTTATTTTAAATGTAATTTTATTTACATTATCCTAACACTTTCAACTTACCAATCACGCCTTGGTGAAGAGAACCCTGAGGCTGAGGACTTTTTACAGGCAACGTCACACAGTCCTGTTCATTCCCCAGCTTTTAATTACAGCAGATTTCATGGCCAACTCATAAGCACAAAAGACCTGAAGCCATAACAATTTCACAGAAGAAATGTGCTAGGTAGTTCCATTTCTCTCTCTGTGCAAAGCTGTGCTCACAAACTGATGTGATGAATCCTCCGTTGGCATTAAAATAGACTTACTTTGGTTCCGTGCGATGCTAAGCTTATAATGACATTGTCGTAATTCCTTCAAGGGAGTTAGTCGTAGTCACCATATTGCTCAATCCCTCAACTAAGAAAACTGTCCTCAAGTCAGGCATCAGTTTCTCCGCCAACGACCCCATACCTCTTCCCTCCAACTTTTCATAAGAAGGAAATAGAGAACGGAAGAATTCCTGGCCTTACAAAAGGGAATTCCATTTTTTATTCTTCCGAGCATTTTTCTTCATTTATGAAGTCAGCTCACTGTACATTTTTGTCATAGCATTTGCTCAAAGTATATTTATTGTGTTGGGATACTTGTCACTAGTATTAAAAAAGTAGCATAACCAGCCTTAATTAATGTAGGTAACATTGATGTTGCGTTCAGTGAATAACTCGTCACTAGAGGGCAGTAACACAGACTGCGTTTACATTACAAGTTTTCTTTTCGACCTCTGAGGCGAACATTACGATACTGCGTAAATAATCGATAATTTTACATTCCATAGATATTATTAACACTTATTCTCGTTTTGGCAATGTGTCATTACATTATTTGATGGATTATATAGACTTTTTTTTGAACATATAGTAAGAGCCCGGCTAGCTCAGTCGGTAGAGCATGAGACTCTTAATCTCAGGGTCGTGGGTTCGAGCCCCACGTTGGGCGATTACGCTTTTTTCGGAAATTACGCAAACCGAATCTGTGTGGTTTCATTAATTTTTAAAAAATATTCTATTCATTTTTTTTTATTTAAATATTACGTATTTTTCGCATAACATTCTCTGAAAAATGTGGTTACTTAATTACCACTTTATCAATAACCAGGTGTTCAACAGTGAAGAATACAAATGGCACAGTGAAATTTACCGTCTGGTTGTACTATTTTCTAAGTACTTAAACTAGAATTGCATTATACTTGTCCAATTATGGTGGATGTCTGTATTTAAAAATCGTGTAATTCACATATGTGAATAATAATTCATCATTCACACACTACCTAAACTAATGCCTTAGTAGGCATTTCAGAGTCACCAATCACATTCTGGTTACAGAGAAGTACTGTGTAATAGCAGTAATGTTTGAGTACAAACAAACTGCCTTTGCATAACGGCGTTGAACTACGTGGAAGAAATCGTAACGCGTATGCTCTTTAAACTGCCTCAAACCACTCGCGCCAAGGAACAGTCGACGTCACGGCATAAATGTTGCGCACGGGAAAAGCACCGCACGCAAACGCCGTACTCAACTTAAGCCAATAGTGAAACCCTATGAATACACCGCTTAGTCATTTCCGCTTCCGGGTGATGGTTCAGGGTTCATAAACACTGTTGAAATTTGTGCTCTTTTTTAAAATCCTACAAAAAGCTTTTTGTTTTTTTTTTAAAAAAAAAAGAAAAATTAAATTGTGCTTACACGGGCTGCCTTGTGTAGTTGTTGGTCACAAATGTGAGAAATCTCACACTGCAAAATCAGCCAGGCGCTTGACGTTGTTGTCACACGCACGCTTCTCGCTCCGGAACGACGAGGTAATGTTGTTTTATCATGATAATTATTGTGTTCTCGTCCCCACCTGGAATTGGTTCACGTTTGTTTTTCTTCTTTTAACAGTAGCGTTTGTACAGTGCGGTTATAATAAGGTTAAGGTCATAATAAGACACGGCGAGTGGGGGGAGTAGTGGTGTGCAAACAAACACGGTTGTCGTATGACTCCGTGCGGTGTTGCCTACAGATTTGCAGATGACTCCACAGTGACTGGTGACTGACTTCTTTTTACTTTTTCATAAGAAAAATTTGGTGCGTTGATGATATGGACAGCAGGGAGGGTCTTCATTCATTAGGGCCACTGTCTTGCGGATTGAAGGTTTTGGATTCGGAACACACAACTTATTCTTGTATAATATATACACACAATTTGCTGCATTAGAATACTCTCTGTGTAACTGTGTAATTCATCTGGTTTAATATCTTACACTGTAACTGTAAGTCGCCTTGGAAATAGATCTCAGCCAAGTAAAGATGAATAATTTTTAGCATCTTCTGTCTTTCTAATAATTCACCTTGAAATCCCAATTTATCACTATTAACTGCATCTAAATTAAAGTAATGCCACTAAAAGTAAATGTGTATTAGATTGTTTCTCGCAATGTGTGTTCTGTGAAAAATGTTTTTTTTTTTTATTTATTTAAATAATTGCCGTACAGTGGTCCATGTTCAGTGAGCATTGGTCTGAAAGGGGGGCGTTATGTAGTCCCACTGGTTGTCATTAATATTATTATTATACGATAGGCATTATATGTGGAATCTCTGTCAGACTGGAAATGAGGATCTTTGAGACACTCATTGCCTTTTTGATTATTGAATTAATGCGTACTGTTAATAATACTTATACCTTTTTGTCTGTTTTTATTAATCAGCTCTCTGCTTTTCTTCTAGTCAGTATGGCAAATCTTGAGCAGTGGGTGAGCGATCGTCTCCATGACATCTTGGGTTTGAGCGATAAGTATGTCGCCCAGTTTATGATTGGATCGGCCCGCCGATCCTCTGGGCCACAGGACTTTCTGTCCCGCCTCCGAGAGACGGGCACCATCGACATTGACCAGAATGTGGCTGCCTTTGCCCAGGAATTATTTGAGAAGGTAATACAATAATGCATGTGCCACCTGGCCATTTATTTTTTTAGCTGACATAAGGCTTATGTGTGTACATCTTCCCTGTGTGCTTTTTTGAGATCCCCCGCAAGCAAGAGGTAGAAAGGCCTGCACGAGCCATGGAACGGCAGATCCTGGAAATGGAGAAGAAGAACCGCACGTACACATTACTAGAGGACAGTGACAGTGGTGGAGAGGACGTGAAAGAGAGGTCGAAAGTTAAAAAAGACAAAGACAGAGCAAAGAAGCGAAAACACCTTAGGAAGAAGCAGGAGGAGAGCCCATCATCCAGTGAAGATGAAAAGACCAAAAGGTTAGAGAAACAAACAGCTGCGTGTATAGTAACATGGGTTTATTTTGTTTATAGCACTGAGCCTGACAGTCTACTATGGGCATCCTTTACAAATGCATGTTTTAGTTATTTATTCATTAAGCTGAGACTTTTTCTCCAAGGGAGTATTATTACAAGCGACTTACATACAATCCTAACTTTGTAAGCTACTTGTAATTATATTCCTGTTTATACAACATGGTAATTTTATTGGATCAATTAAAGGAAAGTGCCTTGATCAAGGATACTATAGCCAGAGGTGGGATTCACAACTGGGTTCAGGTTGAAGGCAGCTGCTGTAACCACTATGCTAGCCACTGGTCTATATATACATAATGTATAATAACACATTACAGTGGATATTGTTCAGATGCAGTCTGTAGCTATTAAAAAGTCAGAATAAAAAACAGCACATTTTGGGAAACTGACATCAATGGCAATACTGTAATTTGACAATATGTAGGATGCTCTAAGTTAAGGCACGTAAGGAATGACACAGTACATATGTGTTTCTACCTATATTTACATTTATTTATTTAGCAGGCATTTTTCTCCAAAGCAACTTCCGATGAACTCTGTAGTGTTATCAGCCCACACACCTTGTTCACTGCAGTGACTTACACTGCTAGATACACTACTTACAATGGGTCACTCATCCATACATCAGTGGAACACACTCTCTCTGTCACTCACACACTGTGGGGGAACCTGAACAGCATGTCTTTGGACTTTGGGAAGAAACTGGAGGAAACCCACGCGGACGTGAGGAGAACATGCAAACTCCACACAGACTGAGGGAGGATCAAACCCATGTCCTCTCACATCACCTACTCACTGTGCCACCATGCTGTCCGTTTAATTTTTATGTAGCCGTCTTCCTTCCTGTACCTCTAAGCAGTTATTAACTTTGTTTTAGCACAAAAATGGCTCCCAAAGAGGAAAATGTACATGAGGAAACGGAAGAGGAGTGGGAGAAAGAGGAGAGAGAGAGATTGCAGGACCTTGAAGAGAGAGATGCTTTTGCAGAACGAGTCAAACAAAAAGACAAAGAAAAGACTCGACACATACTGGAGAGGAATGACAAGAAGGTAGGACCAGTCTGGTATATTAGGGTCCTTTAGTAGGTCTGACCAGATGCTGATTCCCTTATGGCCAGGTTTGTGCTCTAATTGTCCTCTCATCTGTTTCTTAGGCCTATGAAGAGGCTCAGAAGAGACTGAAGATGGCAGAAGAGGATCAGAGAAAGATGGTATAACAGATTACATGATTTTATTTAAACAATGTATTAATAAATATTGCGTAATGTGAGTTACACTGCACAGATACTGTTAAGGCATTGTTTGCTTGCAATTGATTATAATATATACAGTGACTGAAACAGTATAGTTTCATGGCTTAAACTATTGGTCTAAAGCAAAAAGGTTCACCGTCTCACGTCTAAAAATCTGAATGTTACTTCAGTTTAGTTTTTATGCAGCACTCTTCCTAACAAGGTTGCCTCAGGGGGGTCTAACAAAATCCGGCAATGCTAAAAAAAAAATATAGAGACATGCAACAAGTTGCATTGGTGTGGAAAAGAAAAACACAGAAGAGAGCAGAAACCTCTGGGGATCCAAGACTAACTGGCTGCAAGCCTTTTCTGGGCATTCTAACTTAGTGTGAGTAGTGGTGATAACAGTATTATAATACACTGACTTTGTCTCTCTGTTCTCAGCTCCCAGAGCTGAGGAAGAAGTCCCGGCGGGAATATCTGTCAAAGCGAGAGGCTGAGAAACTGGAGGACCTGGAGGCAGAGATTATCGATGAGGAGTACCTCTTCTCAAATCACACGCTGACAAGCCAAGAGAAGGAGGACCTGGACTACAAGAAGACAGTCCGGGACCTGGCCAAGGAGTACAAGAAGGCCGGAGCCAAGGAAAAAGAGGAACGCAAGAATAGATACTACATGCCAGAGGAGAAGAGAAGCAAGGTTCAAACTGATGCAGTTTTTCTGTTTCATAACCATGTCATTTAACACAACTAAATAGGAATTTCATGGATAATGTGCTTTTATTTAAGGAAGAAACTATAACTGTAATTCTTCAGGGATGACGATGTTATTTCGTATAATTTAGCTAAATGGATACCACATTTTTTCACAGATAATGTGCTATAGATAATTAGACAAACTTTACAGTTCACTGTTATTAATGATGGTTTTCCATTGTCTTTATGTTCTTGGACACACCTGCTGTTTTCTATAATGTTATTTCTCCCTTGACTCTCTTTCTCACTCAGACGGTTCCTGAGCGAGATCTGGAGCTGGAACTGGAGGAGGGGAGCCAGGAGATTGGTGGGGAGCAGGCCCGCTGGGAGGAGGAACGGCTGGGTGCAGCCTCCTTGCACTTTGGGGCCAAAGCTGAGAGGGAACGTGGCCTGAAGGAGGAGAGTGAGAAGTATCAGCTGGTGCTGGAAGAGGATGAGATGATAAACTTTGTGAGTGCCGTCACCATGAAGGGCACACTGATGGAGAAGGTATGCCGGACCTCTTCTGTAGTTCTTCATCCTGTGAGATTTGTTTCTTCTATTGTCTGTTTTCTAGTGCCATGTTGTAAGAATTAAAAGTGACATGTATCTCAATGGAGCTTCCCTACATTTTAGGACCTAGTATATTTTAGCACACACTTTATATCATCATGTTGCTGCGTTATGTCCTGGAGGCTTTCATGTCTGAGAAACGGAAAGGCTCACTTGGACTTCAGGTTTGAAGTGTCTGGTTCACGTTTTGAATAAACGTCATTGATGTTAGGCAGTTCTTATAGAGGATTTGTACCGTACTGCACAATGATTTTACGTGAACCCCTGTAACATTGCCGTTATTTGGTTCATATGGTGAAATGTGACAAATTAACTGAGCTTTAGAATCACGTGCCTGCAACCAAGTCTCTCTCTCTGTTGATATAATGCGCTCATTGTATTTTTCCCTGCAATGTATGTCGCTTTGGAGAAAAGCATCTGCTAAATGTGTATATGTTAATGTAAATGCGATTCTCTAGGAGAACAGCGAGCCTGTCTTGTCCGAAGCTGAGAAGCAAAGGCAGTCCATTCAGGAAGTCCGTCGGAGTTTGCCTGTTTTCCCATACAGAGAGGATCTCCTGTCTGCCATTGATCAGCATCAGGTTCTCATCATTGAGGGAGAAACAGGCTCTGGCAAGACCACACAAATTCCACAGTACCTCTTTGAGGAGGTTAGAACCTGGTTCTCTGCCTTTGGATTCATGGTCATCACATTACATGAATTTTAACGGCTGTATTTTTCCATGCTTTTTCCACCTGTATTCCCTTAAATGGATGGAGGAGCTGTATTCATTGTTTCTTGTGCTGACTCCATGTTCTTGATCACCAAGGGTTACACAAACAGAGGGATGAAAATTGGATGTACTCAGCCCAGGAGGGTGGCAGCCATGTCCGTGGCAGCCAGAGTGGCACAGGAAATGGGCGTCAAGCTTGGCAATGAGGTAACTTCTCTGGGAAAAGAAAAAATTTCAGCTTTTGCTATAAAGAACTATGTGAAAATGTATGTGGTTTACAGTCCTGTGTTTGCAGTCAGTGGGTTAAATGACTGAGCATGACTTGTCATCATTAGGTGGGGTACAGCATCAGGTTTGAAGACTGCACCTCAGAGCGTACTGTCTTGAAGTACATGACAGATGGAATGCTGCTCAGAGAGTTCCTCACTGAACCAGACCTTGCAAGCTACAGGTACCATGAAAACAGCATATAGTTTTCTCTTCCTGTGCCCCCTGCTTTGAAGTAAACACCCCGTAGTCCATTTAAATGGTTTATTTGGAATAATTTATCATATACTAGCAGCTTTGAAAGTATTTGTTTTACCTTTTAGTGATCATTATTATGTAAAACAGTTTCCCAAGCAAAGGTCTCTAAGTCCAGCAAGATTTCATACATAATGAGTTAATGATTTATCATATACTTTGACTTGTGACTAGTACAGAGTATTTGTGTTATGTTGTAGATGTAATGAAGAATGCAAATGTCAACTGCAAGCACCACGCCTTGTCTCAATCTCTCCTCTCATAGTGTGATAATCATTGATGAAGCCCACGAACGGACTCTTCATACTGATATCCTGTTTGGCCTGATCAAAGACATTGCTCGATTCCGACCGGATTTGAAGGTCCTGGTTGCCAGCGCCACTCTCGACACAGAGCGCTTTTCCTCCTTCTTTGATGATGCACCTGTCTTCAGGATACCTGGAAGAAGGTTCCCTGTGGACATATATTACACCAAGGTACTGTCTTCTTCACCATACACTATAGCAGCATTCTACTGTAGCCATCATACAAAGCACTGAGGTGCCCAACTTCCTATTGTACTACCCACCAAGGTATGATGCTGCATTAAGAGTATACAATCTGTATTTACACTATGCAAGTGCATTATTACACAGTGCACTACACACTACAAGCAACATGAAGGCATCATACTCTGTAGAAGTCTTTACACCAAGGCAATAATGCCTAGTATATATAACATAAAGGAGCATGTCAGTGTACTTCAACTGGAATGTACTTCATCAGCAAAAATGTCATAAGTAAGCAAAGGTTCCTACTCATCTGAGTAAAAATTGCTTTGGAACCTGTGATTGGAAATTGTTGGATACTGTGGATAATGTGATAAACCTTCATGCAGCAACTTGTGTGCTATGTTTAATACATCTGTGTTAGAATTGTAGAATAATAGATGAACGTTTATGCAGCTACTGGTTCATATGGTGGAATGTGACAAATTAACTGTAATTTACAATCAAGTGTCTGCATCCAAGTCTCTTCTTCTGTTGATGTAATGCACTCATTGTGTTTTTCTCTGAGATGTACGTTGCTTTGGAGAAAAGCATGTACTAAATGAATAAATGTAATCTCCTTATGAAATGGGGTCTTTGTGTTCTCTAGGCCCCTGAAGCAGATTATCTGGAAGCGTGTGTGGTCTCAGTGTTACAGATCCATGTTACCCAGTCCCCTGGCGATGTGCTGGTCTTCCTCACAGGACAGGTGAGAAGTGATAACTCCTTTTCCTGTGTACTGTGGGACTTTGTATTTTTATTTGTATTTTGCTTTTTGAAGTACATCTATGACTCACTCTTTAGTGTTCTGTGGTGGTTTCTGTTAATCTTCCTCCCTGCCATCTCCATTACTGCAGGAGGAAATTGAGGCCTGTTGTGAGCTTCTGCAGGACAGATGCAGACGTCTGGGTTCCAAGATTCCTGAGCTTGTTATCCTCCCTATTTATGCCAATTTGCCCTCAGATATGCAGGCAAAGATCTTCAATCCTACCCCACCAGGTGCTCGAAAGGTAACCCAGACATTGCTATCAGTTGTATCATGAGTTCTGGGATTCATAGTTTTTTGTTTGTGTCACATCTAAAGGCAACAGTCTCATGCCGATAACATCTACTTTCTGTAGTACTTACCTGTCAAATTTTGACTGACATGAGACATTTTCTCAGGTTGTAGTGGCCACGAACATTGCAGAGACCTCTTTAACCATTGATGGCATCATTTACGTCATCGATCCTGGGTTCTGCAAGCAGAAGAGCTATAATGCCCGGACGGGAATGGAGTCCCTTATCGTTACACCCTGTTCTCGGGTAACGACTTTTGAAGTTGACTCTTGAAGTTGCACTGTTGTGTAATGATACGTACGTGATATGATATCTCCTTATAATGGTAATGTGTTTTCTATAATACGGAACTGTTTGCACACTGAAGAAAAATTGCTGTCACCCAACTTGGAGTACTGTGTGACTTGTCCATGGCCACCTTGCCATCCAGATGCATTTAAAATTCAGATCTAAAGACCTAGTTGTAGCTAAAATATCTGTGTAGAATTTATTGCTTTGCCATCTTCACACATGATCTTTTCTCATCATAATTTCATAATTGTTTGCACTCCGGGGGTGTGGTGGCGCAGTGGGTTGGACCGGGTCCTGCTCTCCAGTGGGTCTGGGGTTCGAGTCCCACTTGGGGTGCCTTGCGACGGACTGGCGTCCCGTCCTGGGTGTGTCCCCTCCCCCTCCGGCCTTACGCCCCGTGTTGCCAGGTTAGGCTCCGGTTCCCCGCGACCCCGTATGGGACAAGCGGTTCAGAAAATGTGTGTGTGTGTGTGTGTGTGTGTGTGTGTGTGTGTGTGTGTGTGTGTGTGTTTGCACTCCCTGTGTCAGTAAAATTTTTGCATTTAATTTGGTGCATGATCTTTTTATGTCATATAGCATTATTGTTTAATGTCATCTGATTACACAGTGTAGATGTAGAAAAAATACACACACACACACACACACACACACACACACACACTCTTTCTGAACCGCTTGTCCCATACGGGGTTGCGGGGAACCGGAGCCTACCCGGCAACACGGGGCGTAAGGCCGGAGGGGGAGGGGACACACCCAGGACGGGACGCCAGTCTATCGCAAGGCACCCCAAGAGGGACTCGAACCCCAGACCCACTGGAGAGTAGGACCCGGTCCGACCCACTGCACCACTGCGCACCCCTAGAAAAAATATTCTTAGGGAAAAATAATGCTTTTAAATCATAAGTTTCTTTCTTTTTTTTTTATTATCGATGTTATGTATAAACTGGAAAAGAAGTGTTTATATTATGTGCATACCATAAAAATCACACACTGTTTTTGTTTGTGTGGCAGGCCTCTGCCAACCAGCGTGCCGGACGAGCAGGCAGAGTGGCTGCTGGGAAGTGTTTCCGGCTCTACACAGCTTGGGCTTTCAAGCACGAGATGGAGGAGACAACTGTGCCAGAGATCCAGAGAACAAACCTGGGCAATGTGGTGCTGCTGCTGAAGAGCTTGGGTATGGAGCTTATTTGACAGAGAACACCTGGAAAGGAGAGTCCATTTGGATTTTCCTTCAGTATGATGATATACTTTCAGCAGATCTTGTAATATGCAGCACTTGCAGAGCATCAGTCAAAAGTGTAGAGAAGAATGTGCCTTTGGGCTAATACCATTGCAGTCTTTTTGGATTAAACTTAAGACAAATTCATTTTAATTCAATGACATAGCATGAGGTATATTTAAATATACAGTTCAAGTGTTTAAATGGGTGAATTGATCAGACATCTAAAGTCAGACATTTTCACATTTTTTTTTTTTAGACATTTCCATAACTGGAAAAAATTGGAAAAGAGAATGAACCTAAGTTGTAATTATGCTGATGGTAAAAAATTTAAAACAGCTACTTACAGTGGAGAGCAGTTCCCTGTAACAAAACTTTGCATCATTGCTTAGTGTTTATTTGTGCAAGTTTAGGAGTGTTAGCTTTGCAAAACAAGCTCTTGTGGCACTGTTAACATTCCTTCATCCTGAGACAGATAAGACATTTCATTGTTTTGTCTGAATTTTTGCTTCGCTGTATTGTCTTGAGGTCATTTATGCACATTTTTCTTAGGAAAAACTTCCCTCCACTTTTTTTTTTTTTAAAGTAAGGCTGCTTTTAATTAGTGCAGTTTTTTTAAAGATTTAGCATTATACATTCTTTCTTGTGTTTTTTTCTGACAGGAATTAATGACCTCATTCACTTTGACTTTATGGATCCACCTCCTCACGAGACCCTTGTGCTAGCTCTGGAGCAGCTCTATGCCCTAGGTGCACTCAACCATCTTGGAGAACTCACAAAGGTATTTTCTCAGTGTAGATCACTCAGTGCACCTTCCAACAGCTTTTCTCTGGCACAGACTGCATTATGGCAAATGACCTGAAACAGCTTGAACTGATTAACCTTTTTGGCCAGAATTTTATCTCCAAAGACTTCTTATTGTTAAACAACCCATCCCTGATCTTTCACTACAGGATTCGCTGATTGGAAGGAAAAAAACAGCTGTTAAATGTGTGATGCACACAGGATTATTGGTTTCAATTATGTTCGTAGAAATTTTAAGTTTTTCGACTGGAAGTTACCCAGTATGATTTTGAAAGCTCTGAGAGAAGTCAGAGTTGCTGTAAATCAATCCCATATCACTGCCATTGTCCCTATATTTATGTTATCAACCATTATTTACAGTTAGGTCGTAGAATGGCAGAGTTACCTGTGGACCCCATGCTGAGCAAGATGATCCTGGCTTCAGAACAGTGAGTTCCGTTTGTTTGGAATACATTTCTGTCAACACTCACTAATAGTGAGAAACTTTGTCATGCCTGACAATGTCTCTCTATCAGGTATAAGTGCTCAGAGGAAGTTCTGACCATTGCTGCTATGCTGTCTGTGAACAACTCAATCTTCTATCGACCCAAAGACAAGGTGGTCCATGCAGATAATGCTCGGATGAACTTTGTCGTGCCTGGCGGAGATCACTTGGTGCTCTTGAATGTTTACAATCAGGTGAGAGTTTCTATTTCTGTGAGTGTACGTGTGTTTGCATGTCTTTGTTATGTGGGTGTGGACATGTTTAATGGTACAATGAGAACTGGTAAGGAGAGGTAAGCTAACTCTGTGTTCTCTGTGTTTCCCCAGTGGGTGGAGAGTGGTTACTCCACCCAGTGGTGCTACGAGAACTTCATCCAGTTCCGCTCCATGCGTCGAGCAAGGGATGTTAGGGAACAGCTCGAGGGGCTGATGGACAGGATAGAGGTGGACGTGTGCAGCTGCAACGATGACAGCGTGCCGATCCGGAAGGTCTTTATCATACACCTCATATGTGCCATGTTGTATTTCCCAACCTTTCTGCGAAACCTACCCCATCCTGCAGTTACAATAGGGTGGCTTCTTCTCCTTATACATCCTTTCATCATCCCTTTTATAACACTCTATAACCCTTTCAGTCTTACCTTGATTATTAGTTTTTACATTTTATTCATCAACAGCCATTATTAATGGAACAACTTATATTTTGTTTAAGGATACAGGAAAAGGTCTTTTAGTCATTGTTTTTGCTTTTGAGTTAATTGATCCGCTTGAATACTTGCTGCCTGCCAGCCCACTTGTGAAACTGTCATCCCATCTGTTTCTGTAAGCCAGCGATCATATTCTTTCCACCTGTGGTGTTGTGGTTGTGCCAAGTCTTGACGTTATGTCAGTCGGTTTTATTCCCCCTCCTTCCCAGGCAGTAACCGCCGGGTATTTCTACCACACTGCACGGATCACTAAAGGGGGATACAAAACAGTGAAGCACCAGCAGACAGTCTATGTTCATCCTAACAGCTCCTTGTTTGAGGAGCAGCCCCGCTGGCTTATTTACCATGAGCTGGTATTCACAACCAAGGAGTTCATGAGACAGGTATGGACTGCTGAGTGTACACTGCCACATCTGTAGTCTGTATCCATTGTGTGCCTTTGCCATGTCTTTGCTGCATCACTGCTATGATTATATGGTGTGACATGTTAAAAAGTAGTCTTCTCTCTTCACCAGGTCATAGAGATCGATAGTAGCTGGCTGCTGGAAGTAGCTCCTCACTACTACAAGAACAAAGAGCTGGAGGACAGCAGTAGCAAGAAGATGCCTCGTAAACAGGGAAAGGCTCGCGAGGAGCTTGGGTGACCAAGGAAGGCACTTGACTATGAAACTGTGCTGATATACGGAGAGGATCTCAGCAGGCTTGGCTGAAATCAGGACTAACAATGTGGTAGGCAAGAGCCAGATGTGGTGGGAAGCAAAAGTACGAAGCTAAATTCCCAAATGCTGAAAAAGTTACTAAAGAAATCACTTTGGTTTATGTTGGACAAAAAGGAAAGGTGTTTTATTTGACTGAGTAGAGGCTCCTCCTAATTTGAATTTGAGTGATTCATAACATGCCTTCAGGACAAAGACTTGTCATGTGACAACCCCATTCCCAGCATTTTCCACAGTATTGTGGCTAAAGGCAGAAAAAACTGGTTTGCAAGGAATGCTGTGGACACCAGTCTCTCATCTGTAAAGATACTTGTAGGTAACAAAAGGTTAAGGAGAGCAGTAACATCCTGAATACAACAAGTTCACTCAGCACAATCTGCAAAAATAATCATCTGCGTCTGACCTACCAGCAGCTGTTCTTGTGGGGTTGTATTGCCACCAATACTCATTATGTTCAACTTCCAGCTTTAACTGATGTCATAATTATCTTTTTTAATCTGGATCATGTGCACAGTACTTTTATCTTGTATTTTTCCAGTATTCACCTACTGCTATGTGGAGCTAACAGGTTCCGCAGGTTTTTACAGGACTGTGCTCATTTCTGGCAAGTGTTCGATTTAAATAAACACCATAAACTGAACATTGACCGTTTAACTTTGTTTGGGGCAGTATTTTCCATTTTCTCAATTTTACTGTCTTTTTTTTTCTTTTGCAGTAAAAATTGCAACACAAAAGGTTGCTTTTGTTTGGCATTGTTTCACATTAGGTGTAGCAGCTTGTGACTGCAGGGTTCCATCAGCCAGTGTTTACCAAGCCTAAGTCATTGCCTAGTTCATTTATTAACCTAATGGATGGTTTCAAGCTGATCTTTAGTGCTGTTTCATTGTTTAGAGGAAGTACGTTGAGGTACGGATTGATGCCTATATATAGACACCTGTCTGGCTTGTTTGAATTGCTTACGTTAGTGATGACTCTTATTCTCAACACAATGCTTACAAATGTGGGGCTGTGTTTTTTTTTTTTTTTTTTTTAAACTTCAGTTTTATTTATTTGGGTTTTTTTAACTGGAAAATTCTTTGTAAAATGTTGAAAAGGTAGTGTCCAATCTGGTGACCATGTCAGCCCATCTTGATAAGTAATGTTACACCATTACATGCAAACTAACCTGAACCAGACCCCATCACTGCTGCCCAGTGCTACACCAACACACAGATCATGGTGCCCAGCCCTGTTACTCTGCTTAGCTTTTCCACTCGTGTCTGTATTTCATTATTAGATACTGTTAAAAGTACAGTTAGTTAGCTGTTGCAGTGTTTGAAAATGTGGGACTGCTTTCATCTATATAAATATTCATACATAATACAGGCTACATAGGAGACCCAGTAAAGTTCATATAAATACAGGAAAGAAGTTGCAAAAGTTTTTGGTCACATTCTTAACTTCATATTTTACTCAGATGCCACAGCAACAGGTTTTACCAGGTAGTGGGAGAAAAAAGGAGGAAGTGTGGCAAGAGAGAGGGAGAGAGGGAGGGAGGGAGGGAAAAGATCAGAACAAAACAAACAGGGGGAGTGAGTAAGGGAAGAGGAGAGTCAAGGAGAGGCAGACCTCTAAAAGGGTGTGTGGTGAACAGTGCTTCACACAGAGCTACAGGCAAGATGTGGTCCTGTGCGAACATGGAATAAACCAAGTTGCTCTTTTGCTCGTGAATACCACTGAATGAAAAACCTACTGTTAGATGCAGGGAAGACAGGTGAGTCTATTTTTTTCCGAATAAGTATACTTAGTGATATAGAAGAGGAAAAATAAAAACAAATTTAACTAATTTTTTACAATGTTAAGATATTAAAAAGGATAATGCATTTTTATAGCAGCATAGTATATGTCAACATATACCTTACATATTGTACAACACTTGAGGATGTTCATTTTTTTAACTGCTGTTCTGATTAAGATATACAATTGTTTAGAGGGAAAGTAGGGTTATGTGGAAGTTGGATGTATCGACGGCAAATACTGAGAAAAGTTTAATCAGAGCTGATACAGGTTTGCAATGCATTCTAGAAGGCTGAGCACTCCTTACTTATACAGTGTAATCACAGGAAAAGCCAGTTAAACTACAGTGCCAATCAAAAGTTGAGTACACCTGGGCAGTACCTGTACGGGATGAGCTGGACAAAGAATGAAAGCAACGCAACCCACAAGTGATCTACATCTCTGGCACTGCTGCAGACAAAATGGAAAGACATGCCAGCTGATTTCCTGTTCAGACTTAATCAAATGCCTCATGAAGAAAACTACTGTTCAGCCAGTGTATTCTCACTTTTGCCTGGTACTGTAAATAAATAAATGCACCAAATGTAATGTCTCCCTGCTCCTTTCTCCAACAGTGTTCATCATGAGTGAGAGAAAAGACAGCAAGAGAAGTGGTGGAAGCCAAGGCACCACGGCTAAACAACAGAGCAGTCTGCCTCGGATTGGAAGCAAGAGGAGATCCTTGCGTCGAAGTAGGAGCAGCGATGCTGAAAGGGAAGGACGAAGAGCAGAGCGACGTAGAGACAGGGAGGAGGGCAGGGAGCGTGGGCGGAGTGAAGAAAGACGAGGAGAGAGAGGCCAAAGGAGCACGCAAGCCCCCGAAGAATTCAGAGAGGAGACAGAGTGCATGGTGTGTTTCTGCCCTTACGACAATGTGTTCAAAGCTCCCAAGGTCTTGGCCTGTGGCCACACCTTCTGCCTGGAATGCCTAGCCCGCATCAACGTGTCTTCTCCAGAGCTGAAGTTTGTGTCATGCCCTGTGTGCCGGGGGCTCACCAACTTGCCCCATGGCCGAGACCTACCCCACCTGGAAAACAATAAAGACGTTTTCAAAAAGATGCCACCTGAAATGCAGAGACCACTGTCTGTGCGCTTTAAGCGCAGTGAAGGTAAACTGGTCCTGAAGAAGGCCCCCACGAAAGCTCCTGGTGGATCCACTAAGAGCAGCCTCATTCTGCCCGGCTTTAAGAAGAAAGAACAGGCAGGGCAACAGGTCCAAGGGGGTGACCCACAGTTGGGGACTGTCGAGCTGGGCATTGCTCCAACCACCACCATAGATGTTGGCCGCCCTCCTAGTAGAGTCAGGGGTCGCCTGCGTCAGATCGTTCGCTCCAATCAGTGCTACTATGTTGTGGTGGCGGCCATAATCATAGTGACAGTGGCTCTGATGCTGGTGGGAATCCTTACTTTTGTGGTTTTACCTGGTTTTGGGACATCGTATATTGGTACGTCCCAGGGCTCAGAGACAACGCTGAAACCAGCGGAGGGACATAAGCCCTGATAGAGTGAAGGGGAACAGGAAGAAATATAACAGAAGGGAGAGACAAGCATGCAAATATTCAGTGATAAAGGCCAGCAAATGTAGGGGCAACAGAAACAGCCCGTGATTATTTGTTTCAGCTTTACACTGCTGTGTGTGTATACAGCATACAAAGCCAAATACATTAAAACATTGGAGAGCCCTGAAGCACGTGAATACTTCAGAAGGGTAAACAAGAAGTGCAGAAGGAACCTGCTACTGCTGTATCACTGTATCTTCTGACGATAGACACAAAAGTCCTGTGGACAGAAAGGAAAGACTGATTTTCATGAAGATGTAAATACCAGATATTTTATACCACTTCTTACACTCTTGTTTCCTTGTGTTCATTTAGGGTGAATATGGATTTATGGATAAACAGGTAACAGTCTTTTGGGTTGGTGGGAGTAAAGACAGTATAGATGGAAAAATGTGAGACAAAAAAATATAAAGGAATAGATGAACTAAGCTATCAGGAGAAATGAACTGGTCTCAAAAAGGAGGATATGCAAATGCACTTGACCCTTACCTAGATCACCTGCTGTGAATGGGCTGCTGTTACCTTGTGCTAGTGTCGAGCCAAAAATCTTCTAGCCTGGGTCTCAGCATGGTACTTATTTACTGCACTAAATATGTGCTGCACTTTATGTAGATACACTGTATGAGTATAATAAGATTCAGTATATCACAGTAAACTTAACCATATGTATGAAAAGAAATTTACAGTTGTATCAGTCGCATACTTTGCACAGACCACCTCACAGAAAGACAGTGTATGTTTATTGTTGGTTGTCCTCATTCGTGAGTTACATGTTACTTGGATTGTTGCCCAAGACTTAATAAAGTGGAATGGGGATATGTTTTGTCATGTTTGGTTAGTTAAATGCTCCATGTATTCAACATTCAGTTTCACAACAACCCGCTCCCCCCACTACAACCCTCACTAACAGGTTTAACCAGAGCTGATCTGGTCAATGATAATGAGGCTCACTAGAAAATTCCTCTTGTTTATTTCAAATACTGCTTCCTTCCTCTGAGCACTGCTTTCTTTTTTACTTGATCAAAAGTAATTTTTCGGTATAAACTACCTGTAGACCCCAAAAAGTACTAAACCTTTCTTGTGAGCTAGTTCTAGCTGCTTACTTTGCCTTTCAGTAAGCAAGGAAATGTGACGTTGCGTTTCTTGCCCTCTGTCTCAGACATCTTGAGTTAAACCTGTTCAGCTGGATTGTCTGCCATAAAAAGAGGTGACAGTTCAAGGCTAAACTAGAAGGGTGTTGAACATTAGAAGAGAAAGGCTGTTAACTATAGAGGGCCGTGCTACCAAGAGCTGGAGGTAAAAATAATGTAATCTAATGTCTTGTTTATTCACGAAGTGCATACTACATGTGGACTTACTCAGGCATTCAGACACAGTGCATTTTTGTTATTCTTCATAAAAGTACCTGACATATTGCTATGGGATTTGCTCATACCCTTGTGACTTTTTACCACCGTCTGTATCTGTAGCAAACGTGTGTCATCCACAGACATAACAGAGGAGGTTTAAATACATTGTTGGTGATAACAAAGAGACAGAAATGCTGTTTCCTCATTTTTGATAATAAAACACTGTAAAAACAGCTAATCTCTGAATTGAGGTCAAATGAAATGTATCATTTACAATACAGATGACGGCACTTCTCACGATTACAAGGAGCACACAGGATCACAAAGGGACAGTTTCCACACCCTTAGAGATGTATAATGCAGTTCAGTTTGCCTTACCGTATTGTGAAAGTTAAGAATGCATTCTTTACATTATTTGATTTCACCAGTTGTAATCTCATAAAAAGTAGGTTGGTTTTTGTGTACACAACAGATACTTCATACTTACTAAGTTTAAAATATGCAATGCATTCCCGACTCTTCAGATGAATAAAGCTTCAGTTTTCTCTGATGCTGCATTTATTAATTCAACTCAATTTATTTTTATACAGTGCTCTTCTCACACAGTGACAGTGCAGAGCTAAGGATGAGAGGCATAATGAAAAGGTTAGCTATACATTAAATTACTGCAATATTAATGTAATGACTTGTACTTTATATTATTTGGGTGAAACATAATGCTCTGCAATGAACAAATAAAAGAGCAGTGATTCACTGTTTTAAGGAGTGGGGTAAGACAAAAATTATAAAAGTTAAAAATAATGAAAATTTAATTGAAGGGTAGGAGACTAATGCCTAGTTTTTTTTATACATTGTGGTTTTAATTTGTTTTTGGAAGCAATGTAATTTGTTTTCAGTGGCTCTATTATACTTATTCCAGTAGTGAGGGATATGATGCAGTTTAAAAATATCAAGAATAAGTATGATTCTTCTATCAGAAAGTTATTATTCCTGATAATATGTACTAACTACAAAATGTTGAACAGAATTCTGAACAGAACTTCAGATCCATAAAAGGGTGACTATAGTTCTTGGTTAGCATTCTAAATCTATGGATGTTTGGGGAAACAAAGACACTGGCTTGGCACTATTTAAAGATATGATTATATGGCCACTAAAAGTAGTACAATTAGACTTTTGAAGTCTAGCCCTTTTATGATCAAGCTGTCTAGAGACCTGTATAAATCAGTATTTTTCAAAATTGACATGTCTTCTGGGCATATAAAGGTGGACAAAAATAATGAAAATCCAAAATGTGAACATCAAGTAGTTAAAAAGAAGTAGTAAAATCCCCTTTTGCTTTCAGAATAACCAGACCCCCAGTCATATAAACCCTGAGGTGTGTATAGTGGAATATTTGACCAGTGAAGCCTTAGGCACCTTTGGCTCTGTCCAAAAATCCTTTGCATCCATTGGATTTCTCCCAGCATAAATACATCCCAAATAAAGGACAATGTAAAAGATAACTCACCAGACTACATTTTTTTTCCTCCTGCCCAGGGGTCAGTTACTCAGACGTTTGTACCCATTGCTTCAAATTAAGCACTTCTGCTGGATTTAGTGGGGCTGTGACTATATATCACCTCTTTAACCTTATTAAAACTCAGTGAGGTGTGTAATATTAGTTTAAAATGGTAAGAATTAAGAATGCTGATTGCCAGGGCTCTTTACAGATAACATACTGACAGTTGAAATCCAACTTAACATTTTTTTTTAGCTCCTTCTGTGATTGAATGAAAGCTGCACTGTTTTTATATAGTGTTATTACCTTGTTCACCTGGGGTCCTTCCATACTGGTTTATTCTTTTAGCTGATGCGCTCTCTCAAAATGACTTACAATGTTAAGGTATTTTTTTATGATTATGTACCCACTGATACAGCTAGGCAATTTTACTGGAGCAATTTAGGGTAAAGACCTTGCTCAAGGTACTGCAGCCGGAAGCGAGTTTCCAATTTGCGACCTTTGGGTCCAAAGGCAGCAGCTCTAATGCTATCGGTTGTCCCTAATTTAGTCAAGTTGGCCTTAGTTTAGTTAAGTCGAGCTTAGTTCTTAAGTTTAATGAAAATTTGTTGGTTTACTTAAACTCAGACGTTGACGCGCGCGATAGGGAAAACTTTCAGGAGTGATATGAATATGAGAGATTTGGGATTTTTCACTTGAAGGGCAACGTGGCCATTCAGGGAAAGCGGTGTGTGTTGAACAGGGCCAGACATCCCACCAGCGAGTCACACACACACACACACAGAGTCTAACAGACCTCCACTCATGTTTTATTAAAGAGCTCCAGCCCCACCATTACTGAAGCCCCCCGGGTTCGGTTGTTGGATAACTCTGCTCTGGGGCCAAACTGTAACAAGTGGGTGGCTCATGGCCCAGGCTATCCCTGGCCTTGTCCTGTAACCCTGCTCTTTGCACTTTCCTCCATGAACAAGGTGCTGTCATTTAGCCCAAGTGCCGTTTTTGCCGCAGCCAGGAGCTTGATTTTAAGAAGCGTTTTGTTACAGAACCGAACAATTTTGCGATGACGTCCACGCCTTCGGCTTCTGCCCTGACAGCGGTGCTGCGCTGCCGAGGGAACTTGTTCGCCCGCAACCAGGCCAATAAGAAGAGGCCTCCCGCAGGAAGCGGCTACAGCCTCGGCCTCAAGTGCAGCACGGCAGCCGAGTGCGGAGCGCCAGCGGTGGGCAGGGACTGCAACGTAGAGCCGTGCCGGATCTTCCTCCGGTTCAGCTCGTTTCCACGAGAGCGAGGTGCGGCTCGACCAGGGATTTCCGTGCAGGTCAGACACGCCGACGTCGGACGGTTGAACGTCCGGGTACCGAGGGACGCAGCCCGGTGTGGTGCTGGGCTCAAGATGGGCTTCGACCTCTCAGAAACGCTCTCGCTCATGCTCGGTTTGCGGAAGGGCTGTACAGCGAGCGGTAGCGGAGCAAAGATCATGGGAGACGCTACGTGCTCTAACACGCAGAAGCTACTGCTCTCGGACCGACTCAACGGAACACCTCGTCCCAAGTGTCTGTCCGCGACGGTGCGACACGCGCTGAACTTAAACAAACGATGGCTCGACACGGCGGTTCGCTCCTGGGCCTCCATCGGGGAGCGGTGCAGCTTCCTGGGTTCCCTGGTGTCCGGCGTCCTGCGCCGAAGGCCGGAAAACCCGGGCGGGGAGCGGAAGGTCCACACCTGCGGCCGCAGGACGGGAAGGCGGCTGTGAGGCGGAGCGCCGGTGAGTGGAGTGAGTGGAACGGCAAAGCGGGAAGGAGACCTGGCCACAGGGTCCCGGAATGATCATGGTGCTCAGCTTAGTATTTTTGTGGGGGAGAGTGGGGAAAAAATACAAACAATGCAACTAAACACACGAAATCCTTTTTTTTTTTTTTTTCTTTTCTTCAATAATCAGACTTTTTTTTTTTTTTTGAATAATTGGAGGGGGGGGGGGGCGAAAACTAAGTTATTTTCGCACTTTTCCAGGTAGTGTTTGTAATCATCAGGTGCGGAGACGTGTACATTTATGGACAAAAAGTAGCGGTATGTCAGTGAGTGCACTTCTGGAAGGAGCAGACAAATTGGTCCGGAACTCCGAGCGCGATTCCAACAACCTAACGGTGTTGCGAGCGGCTGCAGCGCTTTATGAGCCTCATGATTATCGACACTCGCTCAACTAAACTGTGTTTGCTTTAAAGCCCTTATTGTTAAATGAAATCACTGTTTGCTAGTTGTCCTACAGACTTTTTGTTGGAAAATCATGAAGGAAGGACGAGGAAAAACTGCGAAACAGTGGGACAGTGTGGACAACAACAACAGTATTGATCCACGCAGGTCTTACAAACGCCGTGAATTTATTATTAATATCAGTAATAATGTATATACTTGTTACGTTTCTTACGGTTAAATTACGAGTCTAAAAACAGTATGAACACTTCGTTAATCCCAGCTGTTCATGTCGCATTTGAGGATTTCAACCAGCAAGCATTTTGATTCAGGGAAACAGTTTTGTGTCAGTTTTTGTTTAAATTATTACAAAAAAAAAAAAATCAAATTGTTTCAGTCCCTCAAATCGCAGTGGAATATTTTGCATGAATGCAGTCAGCTTCCATAAGGCAAAGATGTCTCAGAGCTGGTAAGAATTTTAATTTAATAATGGTGTTATGTACAGCAGTTTAGATTTAATTGTCTGCTGCTGATTTTGAATCCAAATTTAATGGTGGCACAAATTAATATTAAAACGTGCATTTTCAGTTGGGAGTGTCTTTTTGGGCACAATAATGAATTTTTTTGTATTGACTCCTAAAAGACATGTCTAAAAGCTGAGTGAATGTAAATTTTGTGGATAAGTAATGGAAAAACTGCTCATAGAAATGAGTTATTTACATAATTTGATTTTGTTCTTGCTTAAATATGTACTCTGGCAAATTAACTATTCGTTCAAAACTTGGACTTTGTGTATATTTCAATGTGTTTTTGAGAGATTTTAGCCTTTTTTGGAAAGAGCATATTTTGCAGGAGATTGGGATTAGAAATACATGCTTGATAAATTGGAAACATGGGCATGAGGTTTAAAGAATTTCTGTTACTTAAATAGCATGGTAAATAGTTTTTTGATAAGTTCTGTTTTAAATCTCAAGAATGTGTGTGTGTGTGTGTGTGTGTGTGTTGCAGGGAGATGGTCTGAAAGGAAGAAAGTTACCATCCTTTTGGCCTGGTGATGGAAGAAGGGGCCCCAAATCCTAAGCCTTCCCAAAGGCCATCTCTGGGGCCAAACACCCTGCCGCTAAACCTGGACCGGGGCCAGTAATTAAAAAAAGAAAAAGAGGGGGGGGGAAAAAAAAAGGTAGCGATAAATGCTGTGTGTTCATGTAAGAACCTGTTAGAACTTTCTTTAGGTCTTTGAATGTAATACTGAGAAGTTTATGACCTTGGCTGTGATTAGGATAGGAGGAGCTTTTTCAAGAGTACGTAGCACCTGTCCTGATCTTGGTCTTTTACAATCCCTGATGCAAAACTTGAAGGTGTATTTGGTGTTTTCGTGCGTACTGCAACGCCCCTTTAGATCAAATCTAGGGGTTTCCAGCAGGTGTCCCAGAAAGAATGCCTTTTTAAAAAGGTCTCCTGTTTTTTTTGGTTAAAAGTAATGCACTGTCTTATGAAACACTGTGCCAAGTTGGGGGGGAGGGTAATGTGCAATTGTTGGGTAAAAGACCATACTTTTTATACCAGGGTTAGTTTAGCTCACTCTCCTGGACCTTTTCAGGTATGGTGGTGATACATGTTGTGGTGATGTTGCTTTTTTTTTTTTTTTTTTTTTTTTTTGTACATTTCAAGAAACAGCCATATGTAGATGAGAAGAAAATCTTATGAGAATTTTCTCCTCTGTGTGAGAATCACATTCAGGCAAAATCACTGTGCCACTGGATACTGTGTCACTTTCTTTCTACATATTTGCTCTAATGGGGTAGAACTCATGAGTAATGCACATGAGGTTGATATTACTGCCCTCCGAGCATTTTCATTTGGTAATAAAGAACACTAAAAGTCAGCATTTAGTTGCTGATTGTTCTGCAGATAAAACTTTTGTGGAAAATAAGCCATTTGGAGTAAAGAGGGGGAAGACTATTTTGGTAAAGACTGTAGTACCAATATGATTGAATGCATAAAAACTTTTCTGTTGATGTGCATTTTTCGTGTTTATAGTTTTAAAGAATTTTAAATACTTGGCATACAAAAATGTCATAGAAATGTGCCTAGAAGGATAAATACTTCTTAAAACATAGATATTACCTCTAAATTTCATATTAATGAAGTTATTCAAATATGCTGTACAAACTAGTTATGATTATGAAAGCAGTAATGTAACACATTGGAATTTTCTGTACCTGCATTGTGTGCTGTGTTCCTCTGTTACTGATGCTTCTGCTTTTAACCAAGTCTGAGAAGTTGCACTCTTTGTCTGCATAGCAAACATTTGCCATGTTGTGCTCTCTGCGGTCCCCCCCCCCCAAAATTGGATTTTTTTTGGCCATTTTAATTGGCCACAGAATTTTCTTTTAAAAAGTGAACAAATGAAGTTGTGAAAACAATATGGTATATATTTAGTTGTTTTCTTGTTGAGGGAGAATTATTACATGTTTCATGTAAATTTCAGCAACTGTTTTCCTAAAATATGCAAAAATAAACTAATGCGCACAATGTATGTAATGTACTGTTACAGCATTTGTGTTATTGGAATATGGCTAGATTATGATAAAGTAACAATTCAGGATGATTCTTCTCCCCATAGCAATTTACAGTATTCTCTTTATAAACTAACCTGCTTGCAAATATTTACCCACTTACACAGTAGATTTTTAATAACAATTTAAGGTAGGTACCTTCAGTACTTTTTTCAAAAAAAATGAATCATTGCTACTATAGCATGAACAGGGTTCAAAACTGGCAGTGCAATGTCTTACTCACTTTGTCTTAGAGACTGTTTTGGTCTTTTGATATTTTTGCACCCAAGCTCCTTCAGACTTTTAGCCTTAAGCTCTCCATTCATTTTGGGGAAAGGTATGACATGAAAGAAAATTTATTTTAAAAAGTTAGTTTCAGTACTTTCTATTAATAAAAATAACTTGCAAGTTGGGTTAATATCTTATCTTGCATAACTTATCAAGTATCTGTTCCTTACTCAAGATACAGAAACACATCTAGAGTACTGTGAGCTTGGATAAAAGAGCTATTATGTAAGTGCCTCCTACTTGTTCCTCTTTAGGCTTACTAAGTGTTTTGAATAGAGGACCCCTATGAACCATTCATGAATGCATGTTTGCAACCTTGAAGGAAAGCATCACCTGCCGTACACTGTACACAACACTGTTCACTTCACTACACAAATGCCTATTTAACATAAACCACATTACTTTCAGTGATTGCATCAATGATTTATTCTGTGAACAAATGGTACATTATGAGTGGTAATGTAAACGTGTATTTCATGCAGGTTACCACCGTTCCATGTAAATTTTTTTTTTAAAGAAATACCTCTGTCAGCAGGGAAAAACTAGTAGAATGCAAATACATCTGAGGTATACAGAGGATTGCTGAACAGATGTTCCTTTATCCCACAGTGCAGACAAATACTTAATTTCCTTTGCAAATTGTGATGGTAACAATAGTTAATAATAGCAACTACTATTGTTATATTGCTTCTCCTCTACATTAGTCACAGAGTAAGTTTTTCCACAGTCCGGTTACTTGTGGGCTGCAGGGTGTTTTTGTTTACTGCTGTTCAACAGTACTGTACTGCAGTGTCCCACGGTGGCAGTAATGAGCCTGTCTTCAGTAAGCTACATTCAGTTCTGCCTGAAGAAACTAAACATAATAGAGCTGGAGAAAATGTAAAAGTAGGTTCACAAGCTGAGGGGAGGTGTTCGTGTATAATTTTTATTATGATCAATTCATTTAGCTGACGCTTCTCTAAAGAAACTGTGTTCAGTTTGTATACAAAGCCACTTGCGATCATTTGCGCATTATAGAGGTGGGTAATTTTTTTTTTCCAGTCAATTCAGTATAAATACCAGCACAGTATCCCCAGTGAATTCAGCCTGGCTTGACAGAAACCAGCTGGCACCTCTCCAGTCAGTTGCAAAAAAGCACAGTGGAACTGAGGGTCTGGTGGCTGAGACCACCAGAAGTGATGGGTAATTTCGTCAGGATGTGTCCCAAATCACCCACTGAGAACATTTCCCTGGTGGAGTGGAGCAGCGCCATCCGAGGCGACGCATCTCCCAGTGGACAAAATGCTGCTCAACAGCCTTGAAATGAGTTGCTGAAGATGCTTATTATCACGTTGTATTGACTGTGTATTCGAATGGAATGCGTGGATATGGATCGTAACAGCAATCCTTCGCTGCAGGAAGCAGGCAGCAGGGGATGCCGGGCTGGCGCAGGACCTCCTGTCAAACTACATCAGAATCAGTCACAGCTTGCAAGGCCACCGCTTGTGCTTCACACAGCTCAGGGAATGCTCTCAGAACCATTCTTGTACTATCTGGCTATCGTTCCTAGCCCCCTGACATTTCCTTTTCACTGCAGATAAACAGGTTTCAAAACATACATTGAACTCTGCAACTCTGAAAGGCATTTCTCTTTTATTATGTCTCAGTTTTGGTGGATGCCTGTAGACATCTTTCAACAGCTCCCTTTGCCACATTCAGCTAACCCTGTAAGGGCCCTTCACAGAATGTAGCTCACTCTAAACTAATATCCATATCTGTGTTTTCCTGGTCAATACCTAGTTAATTTCCATTTACTTAATTACATTTTTGGGTTTTAAAATGTTGTATTTGTATTCTTTTTTTTTAAGTGATTCAGCAATTTACTAGAATGGATTTAATGTAGCTTGAGCAAGTAATGACAACTCTGCTACTGGTTTGTAATTACTAATTATTCATAGTTATTTCTTAGTATTACTATGTGTACTCCTGTATAGCTACTGATTTTCAGCATTTTGTTTTTTTCCAGAGAAATTCCATGTTCACTTCAGTGACAATATTAGTTTGACTTTTTATTTTTAATTAATAATTATACATAACTATCAATAAATATATTTTGCAAGGTTATCATAAAAACCCCTCATGCCAAAGATTATGAATATACTTTGACAGAACAGCCTAAATTAAAGCAGCTTTCAGAGCCAAACTCAGATCACAGCTCCATCTAACGGACTATGACCAACCACACACGCACATTGGCTGAGGCCACTTGTCCTGAGTGCGGTCACGGCGAGCCAGAGCCTAACCCGGCAACACAGGGTGAAAGGCTGGAGGAGGAAGGGACACACCCAGGACGGGACACTAGTGCGTTGCAAGGCACCCCAAGCGAGACTTGAACCCCAGACCTGCCGGAGAGCAGGACCCGGTATGACCAACCACTAACCCAAAAACAAACACAGGTAACAGTGAAACAGATTTAAGACTGGACACACTTTCCTGCTTACATTACATTTTTTTTTTTTTTTTTTTTACACATAGCTTACGTTAATTAATTCATTAGAAAATTCTCTGTGTCACAATTTTATGTGCTTTACCAGTGATA
The DNA here is from genome assembly GCF_900964775.1 of Scleropages formosus. Classification (NCBI taxonomy): domain Eukaryota; kingdom Metazoa; phylum Chordata; class Actinopteri; order Osteoglossiformes; family Osteoglossidae; genus Scleropages; species Scleropages formosus. Next base: position 14,010,897 of record NC_041823.1, on the reverse strand, counting down.
GTGTTGGATCTTATCAGTGGTTTTGATAAAAAAAAAAAAAAAACTGAACTCAGTATATTTAATATTAAAATTTAGTGGAAATTATGACAATCTAATGTAAAAAGGTAAATAAAACAATATCTTTTTGTTATCACAATTTGAATTTCTTAGAGTCAGATGAAAATGACATTTTGATTTTAAAGCTAAACCACAGGGGAAAAAAAAACAGCCTTTCATTAGTTTTTCCATTTCAATTTCTGTTTTCAAATATTTGCAATCTAAGAGCACGCCTTCGGTAAATGTTCATTACAGGAAACATTAATTGAATATTGGCCATTTTGAAGCTGGGCCGATGGACAGTCATTATGAGTTTTATTATCTTTACTACTTAATTGTTCATATACTCTGCAGTTAATGAACATACTGTACGTCACGCAGGGTATAACCTGAGTACGGAAGCCGAAAAGGAAACATCGTCTCCGACAAGAAAAAAACTCGCGTTTCGTATTTACCTGCAGATGATGTGAATGTGTGCTTCGGCGATCCTGGCAGTTGGCGGAAAGGAGGGAGGCAGGGAAGGGAGTTATGGTGGAGATGGGAGAAGGTGGTGAGGAAACGGGAGAAATAAGGAAAGACTTCACATGACACATAATAAATAATATTCTCTTTATCTGCTTTTGTGTACCCGGCGGCGGTACATTTCTGAAGCGTCCGGCGGGATCGCGCTCACGCCAGCCAACTCAGCTAAGGATGGCCAGCGAAGAAGGGCAACCGAGGTTCAGAACATCATGGTAGCTAGTAGTTAGATTACCTCACGCCTGAGAAGCCTTCAACCCAGCTGTTTGCGCCTCCTATTCTGAACACTTCTCTCGTGTACACGCACGTGCCCAAGGGGGCTTCGAGGCAGTGAGTGATGGATTTGGGGAGTGTCCGCGCGCCGGCCGCGGGATCTGGGTGGCGCGAGGAGACGCCGAACGGAGAGCCTCGAGACGCCGGGGGCCCGGATGGAGACAGGGTAGCCGAGGAGGAGGCGCGCGGTGCTGAAGGACAACATGGTGCTGCTGGAGCGGCTGAGAACCCCGACAGGGAGAAAAATGAAGAGGAGAACATGATCTACGAGGAGGAATTAGACCCCAGAATTCAAGTAATTATTGTCTTAATTATAGTAAGTCAGTGGGACAAAAAAAAAAAAGAAAAGTTACAAAACATACGCTTCTGTAACAATGTATTTTTTGACCATACATAGCAAACATGACATGTTGCTTCTGAACGGTCGTGTGGTATTAATAATGAGCTGAAGGTGTGTATGACCTGTGTCCTGGTCTGTCCTTGTGTCCCGCACTGGACGCTCCATCCTCAGCTCTTTGCAGAGCTGCACTCGCTCTTATTAATATGTAATGTGTGTCAATCTGGTGTTAGAACGTCATAATAATGCCTCTTGACACAAGCATTTCGCCCTGCTCTGAGGTCTAAATCTACAGCTGTGCTCATTATGCACTAATTTAAACCTGAATAGACTAGTGAGACCAGCTTTGTTTCAGACATGATCAGTTACTGTTACCTCTTATGTGTTATGTATGTTTTATCCTGTGTGTCTTTGATCGTCGTCGTGGGATCAGACCGAGGGATTCTGTCATGACGATGCTGATGACACAGAGTCGGGGAAGCGCTGTCGGTAGTGGAACTAAGTTTTCTGGCAGTTTGATGTGATGTCAACTTGGCCCATGGCCTGAGGTGCAAACAGCTGTGAAGGCTGCTGTGGAAGATGAGATCTGGAGAAGTTTACATTTAGTTGGAAGCCTGTCATCTTCTAACATTTGGATGAATAATAAGAACATTCTGGACTTATGAATTAAAAATGGAAGAGGCTGAGAAGCCATACACAGTAAAATTGCATTATTACTGCTCAGGACTTGTCTCCTTTCAAGAGTGTACCCTGTATGGCAGCCTTTTTTTTCAGGATGGACGCTGGACATTGCAACTCTGAAACAGGACAAACGGTTACAGTACTTCATTTAGCAGTCGCTTTTCTCCAAAGCAACTCCCATCGAATACTATGTAGTGGTATCAACCCAAACACCTTAGTCACCAAGGTGACTTACACTACTAGATACACTACTTACAATGGGTCACTCATCCATATATCAGTGAAACACACTCTCTCTGTGTCACTCACACACTATGGGTGACTTTGAGTCTCCAATCCATCCGAACTCACGTCCTTTCGCACCACCTAGGTGCTGTGAGACAGCAATGCTACTTGTTCTGAGAATGGTTAGATAGGTAGTACAAGAATGGTTCTGAGAGCATTCCCTGCACTGCCACTGCTGTACTGTCAATTATCTAGGATGAATCAAAATTGGTATCTAGCTGGATTATTTTGGAGTAGCATGATAGTGCAGTGGATTGCGCCAGTGCTTCACAGCTCCTGAGTGCTGGCTTTAGACATGGGTTTGAATTCATTTCAGTCTGACTGGAGTTCATGTGCATGTTCTCCCTTTGGTTGGCATGAGTTTGTTTCGGGTGCTTTGGTTTTCTTCCGACAGTCCAGTGACATGTTTCAGGAGAACTGGTGACTCAGAATTATCCTTCTGTATCAGTGAGGGGAATAAGTGTGTGTGACTGCCCTGCAAAGGGCTGTTACCCTGTGATTTAATATATTTATACATCTGAATACTTTCTCCAACAATTCAGGTTTGGTGATTTTTTTTTTTAATCCAGGGCACAACAGCATGGCCTGTCCTTCTGTTGGCAACCTGCAGGTCATATGTCATTGGCTTTAGCCTCTGCATATTCTTCTACCTGTCTGTGTACAAAAAGATTTAGTTTGTAGTGGTATTAAAAAAACCTGTATAGTGTTTTACCTGAGGAAAAATGTATAAAGGGATGAGGGTGACTTACTGTAGTTCCCACATCTGGAAGAGACTGAATTTTTACAAGAGGCATGGAAAGAGTAAGCGGATACCCAGAGCAATGCCTGAAGCATCCATCTCTGCTGGGGATCCACTTTGCTAAAATTTGATTCGATGAGGAAGAGATGCTTTTCCTGGCAGAAGTGAACTACTTGGTCAGAGTTAACAATGTAGTCTTGGCAAAATTATCTGGCAGGAAACTAGATAATTTAGGCTCAGGTCCATTGAAAGACAATCATGCAGAATTCGTGACCTTAAACAAAGACCATTGCTAAAACTGGGGACTGTAAACCTTGTTATAATATTTTGGGTGGGACCTATACCTATTCATTTAGTTGACACTTTTTCATGTTAAGTTACCTACGAGTGTTTACCCATTTACACAGCTGGGTAATTTACTGGAACGATTTAAGGTAAGTACTTTGCTCAAGGGTACTACAGCTGGAGGTAGGATTTGAACCTCCAACCTTTGGATACAAAGACAGCAGCTCTAACCACTACGATACCAATTATCCCTCTAAAACTGAAGGACAAATTGTGATTACAGTATGTACAGTATATGAGAAATTGTTTTCCTGAAGGAAGCTGGGGACTGTGAGCAATGTGGTACGGTGTCTTCTTTTGGGGCGTGAACCAAAAACAAAGGCTTGATCAAGATAGCAGTAAGAGGAAACACAAATGTTGTAGTCATTAATCAAGTTAGACTTGGTTGTAGTTTCATTGACTCACAGCTACAACTTGATTTTCTCAGGTAATGCTTTTCGTCGCCTTCTCTGTAAAATTTAATTTATGCTAGATTCTGTTATTGAACTGATTTAACCTATCACTTTTGTGCACTCCACCTATTTCTGTTAATTGTCTTTCATCTTTTCAGGAGGAGCTGGAACATCTCAATGAAGCAAGTGAGGAAATTAACAGGCTTGAACTACAGCTCGATGTGAGTCACATCATCACCTCATGTTGGAGATCACATTTATGTGAAGATACAGAGTGATGTATGCACAGACTTCAGGCAGAATGATTTGTTTGTTTTTGTGTACTTTATTACCAGGAGTCTTCTGAGATAGTCCCGTTTCATTATCTCTTGGCTGTTGCGCTAAGTCAGTGCTTTGGCCTGCTGTTTGCATTTCCATGGTCTTTTCTGGGCCATCAGCTGTGCTGCAAACCCACATTTCTGGCCCTGTTCAATCCCCTGATCCTTTGGCCCACTCTAGTTGAATGGTGAGCCTATATTCAGGTATTGAAAATACTTTCCCATAAGCAAACACAGTGTTTGCAAACCACAGTCATGTGTCAGACATGGACACAATTCATAGACAATACGATATGTACAAAACATAATACAACTTATATCCTGCTTTACTCTTTTGACATTTACTTCAGCAGGCTTGGACTAAACAGATTACGTGTGCAATTTCAACATCCAGTTTATATGGGTGTATAGCAACCAGTTAGTCTTAGAGGATTAATTAAGAATTTAATAGTCCCAGTGAAGATGGTCTAGATGATGGCAGGAGACGGGGGAGTTCTTACTTAGACGAGAGCTCATAAATGACTGATTGGTTCTTTCTTGGTAATGATGCTATTTGCTGAATCATTCTTTTCTCCCCCGCAGGATGCGAGGTCGGCCTACAGGCGCATCCTCACAGACTCGGCCCGGAAGCTGAATGCCCAGGGATCCCAGCTTGGCACCTGCATTGAGAAGGCCAGGCCTTACTATGAGGCTCGTCGACTGGCCAAAGAGGTGCAATTGTTGTTCGCGTTGTTTTGAAACATGCCACCCCTCTCTAAGCATAGATGAAAAACAAACAATGCCTTGACCATTGTGCTGTTTTTGTACTTCGAGTGTATGCTGTTGCCCATTCAATTTTCCCTGCAGTAATGTGTTCCATTAATGTTTAATGTCCAAGACAGCCCTCAAAAACATGAACAAATATAAAAAAGAAAAACAAGTCTTATTATTGTTTATAGTAATAGTTGCTGACATTTTTCTGTCCAAAAATTTTTTACAGGTATACAAATCTAAAATAATCTCCCTAATATCCCTTATTTCTTTAATTTAATAGCTATTAGGAGTAATAAAGAGCAGCAGTAGAAATATACAATATTTTGTATTTATAAATGTGAAATTTTGACGTTTGAATGGATACTTCAGCATACTTCCTCTTTAGGTCACAAAGCGTTATTAACATCTTATGAAACAACTTTTACATTGCCAAATTCGTGCTTTAAGGCCATTGTCATTATCCATTCTGTGTAATTCTCTGGGCCAAGCAGTTGTCCTTCCTCTCTGAACAGTAAGACTGCATTTGCTTCACAAAGAGAAATGTGATTGTCTGCACCATAACCAAGCATTGCGGTTGTACCCCTAAGACACCTCTGTGATAAGTTGGGCCCGTTGCAGGCTGTACTCATGAAAGTGGTCTCTGACTGGTACCATCCCTAATTTTTTTGTTTGTTTCTGTCTGTACCCTCACACAGAAGTATGATTTGCTGCTCAACAGAAATGTGTCATTAGCTGTGCTACTGAAAGAACAGCGTGATTAGCTGTGCCCTTCACAGACTATTGTGATCAGCTGTGCCCTCATAGCGACATATGATTGGCTATGACCCTCCTAGCTCAGTGTGACTGGCTATGCCCAATGCAGACTGCATTTTTCTGTGCCCTGCATATAACTGCGTGACTGGCTGCACCCCTCACGCAACATTGAGAATGTCTGTACCCAGTGCAGCCTGTGATTGGCTGCGATCTTCTCAAAATAATGTGATTGGCTGTACCCCACATTCAGCAGTGTTATTGGCTGTGCCCAAAGCAGCCTGTGATTGGCTGTACCTTTCATAGAGCTATGTGATTGGCTACACCCCCACTGAGCTGTGTTACTGCCTGTGCCCAATGCAGGCTGTGACTGGCTGTGCTCCTCATAAAGCAGTGTGATTGGCTGCACCCTCACTGAGCAGTATGACTGGCTGCGCCTCATGCAGGCCCAGCAAGAGACCCAGAAGGCAGCTCTGAGGTACGAGAGGGCGGTTTCCATGCACACAGCGGCCAGAGAGATGGTTTACGTGGCAGAGCAGGGGCTCCTGGCAGACAAGAACACTTTGGATCCCACTTGGCAGGAAATGCTCAACCATGCCACCTCGAAGGTGAGGGTCCATGAATTTCAGCTTCTTTGTTTCCTTGAGTATTCTGGTGTCCCTTTTGGGTGATTTCTATAGAGAGATGAACAGTCAGTCCTCTGTTGTCTGAGATATAGGGGAGTATTATGTCTTTGATGCACTTGGTGTCTTTGAGCCCTTTGGCATCAATGTCTTAAATATGCAGTAGCACCAGAAAACATTATAAGATTGTTCTTTGGAAAACTTTCAAGATTTTTTAGGGAAATCCAACCTATGGCAGTAGTTGAGCAATTTGAAACAATTCTTGCCTGGGGTTGGAGCAACAGTGTAATAGCATAGTTCATTTTAGGTTTGCCATGGGGTTTGCTGGGGGCACTTATGTGGACATTCCATTGTTGCCAGGTGAATGAAGCAGAGGAAGAAAGACTGCGCAGTGAGCGAGAGCATCAGCGTGTCACACAATTGTGCCAGGAGGCAGAGGCACGTGTGCAGACCCTTCAAAAGGACCTCAAGAGGGTCATTATCAAGTCCAAGCCCTACTTTGAGCTTAAGGCCCAGTTCAACTACATCCTGGAGGTAGGAATGTGTGATCTTCCACATCAAGACTTTCTCAATCAGTCTTGTCTCAGTCAATCACTTATTTTATACTTTTTTTAAAATTTAATAAAAGAGCTTGGCTAACTTCATTTGAATTCAGTCAAACCTTAATTAAAAACATGGTCTAAACTTAAAAATATCAAATAAGGTCATAGTGCCTCTGTAAAAAATGTCCTCTGGAATATAAAAATTTTTAGGATCCAGAAAGAAAGAATTATTTGTTAGCAGATGGTGTTGTTGAATTCAACCTAATTAATCAGGTACAGCTCATTTTTACTTTGTTTGTGTAATTATTAATTAAAATTCTTTTACCTGTTTACAGAATCTCACAGAATTTGCATAAAAATGGGTTATTTTGCACATGTTTTGTAGCCCTTCCACTATGTTTTTTTTAGATCCACATCAGGTAAGCCTTAAGGTCCTTGTTTGGTGTGTCCAGTTAACCTTCTTTCTCTTCATATTTTTATTCTTACAGGAGCACAAATCTAAAGTGTTACAGTTGGAGGAGCGTGTGTCAAAGGTGAAGACTCGCTATTCTGTGGCCCTGCGTAACCTGGAGCAAATCAGTGAGCAGATCCATGCTCAGCGGGGAAGGAACAGGGCCAGACAAGGTCAAAAAAATGCTTGTAGCGGACGAAGCCCCCCCATAGGGGCAGAGTCAGACATTTGGACTGTGAGTGAGGGTGGGGCCTGTGGGGGAAAGGTGATAGAGACTATCTGGGCAAATGGAAACAGGAATGCAGAAAAGACTAGGGAATGGGTGGAAAGGCATAGAGAATCTGGTTGGGGTGAGAAGGAGAGGGCTGAGGCAGAGAAAGCCGGCTCAGACTCCCTATCCGTCTTCAGTCTGCAGACCATTGCCTCCGACCTGGAAAAATGTGATTCAGTGGAACACCTTGGGGATTTTTTGAGCGATGTGGTCAGTTTGTCAGGAGAGGAGGGAGAGAGAGGGGCGGTAGTGAAGGACGAGGAGGGGGCAGGAGGCAGTGATGCAGTTCATCCACTTGGGAGAGAGATGCTAGGGAGGGAGACCCACACAGCAGGAAGACAGGAGTGTTTTGTGAAACAACACCATCGCAGTGTTAGTTTGTGATAAGGGGTCCATGAAAATGGGAAATTATGCAAAATATGATATATAATATATGGGTTTGATCCCCGCTCATTCTATGTGGAGTTTGCATGTTCGCCCTATGTTGGCGTGGGTCTCCTCTGGCTGCTCCGGTTTCCTCACACAGTCCAAAGACATGCAGTTCATCCAAATTGGTGATGCCAAATTGTAAAATCTCTGCTCCAAACACAGAAATGGTACAATGGCCAAACCTGAGTTCTTCAGGAAAATGTACTGTAAAACCTAGTAGTACAAGTAATGCAAGCTTCTTATTTTTTTTTCTAATTCAGATCTTGTCTGTTATGTTGCACTGTTAAGGAAGGGTAACGGCACGGAAGATGACTTTATAGTGCCTGCCAGGAACGATAGAAGTCATAAGATTGCAATCTCAATGAGTTTCAACACTGCAGGATATTACAGATCTACTTGAAACAGGTCTCCTAAAAATATCAGATCAACCAACTTTTCATGGGTATGGATTAATGTGAACATGGTGAAATATTTTTCAGCACATTCAGTACTAAAAATTTAAATAAACCACCCTTCTTTTAACCTTTAACTGAAACAGCAATACTGCACAAGCAAGAAGTGGAAATGTCTATTGCCATAGGATGGATCTGCCATTGCTAGCTGCTACTCGGATGGCACCATGTTAAGATTATTAATGTATACAGGTAGTCCTTGACTTATGACATGCGACATAAAACAACCTGGACTTATGAATGCTGTCCCATCAACCTTATATTATTTTCAAATCCGGATGGGCCACTCAATCTGTTGTACTATAGTATTGATTGCTTGCTGGCCTCCATATTTATTATTGACTCAGTGTGTCTATCAGCAATTGTGTTTTATTTATAAAAAAATGTTGAGATTCCATTAAACTTTTTTTTTACAATGGCAAGTAAGCGAAAACATGAGTATGGTGGTGCAGAAAAAAGCAAAAGGAAACATATTTAGAAATCAAAGTGAAAATAATAGTGCAGGATTAAAATATACTGCACTGTATTTGTATTATTATTCAGTATTAGTGTTCTTTTAACCTGAATAATGTGTGAAGTTAAAAAATATACCAAAGCCCTGTTATACAATGTAGTATGATTGTGTTGATTGTTGTGCATGATGTGTTGATTGTTTATATATCCTTATGGTGTACATACAGTGTAGGGGAATTTGCACAATGAATTTTATTTACAAGGTTGTCAGAACAAAACCACATCATATGTTGAGGACTACCTGTAATAATGCTCCTAGTAATTGCACAATTTATGTAAAGCGAGAAGTAACAATAACAGAAACTGCGTAAGTAAGTTGTTTCCAGTTTTAATAGAAGTGACAAAACCACAGCTCCACAGAAGCGACAAAATCAACAAAAATAAACTTTCGGTGTGACAGTTCCAATTTCATTTTTGAAAGCTACACTTGGATTTCAGCAGTATGCAATTTTTATGGGCTGTCTTTAATTCCTGATGTCCAGTGGACCTAAAATGTGGGGTTGTGATAACATGTTTTTATGAATGTTTTTAAAGGATGTTTGGTTTTGGCTTGTAAAGAAGTAACATATTTGTCTGATAGGTGTTGGCAGCTATGGGGATTTAAAAGTCAGCGGTGAAATAGCATTTGCCTCAAAAGGACATGAAAACATAGATATATATGATTTTTCTCCTCAGATGTCAGCATGTTTACTGTAATATTCTCAAGTTTTGAAGGAATAATAGGTGGCAGGTGCAAAGCCTGTGAAGGACACTGCTACTCCCTACCCTTGACTGAGGTACTTGAGTGGAATCATTTTTGTGCGTATCCAGCTGTGTAAGAGCAACAGGACAAATCTTAGTTATTCAAGCCTACCTTGAAAATGGGTGTGTACTAAATAAATTAATGTTGAATAACTGAATTTTCTTGAGTGAAACACCAGAATTCAATAAAGGAAGGACGTGGCACTCATCTTTAAGCACTGTGTGAGTGGAGCTCTTTTGTATTTACATTCTTAAGTGAACAAGTGGCTTAGTATAACCAGTCCTTTTCCTGCCTTTGGTATAAAGGGCTTTTATTGAGAACTGGAGCATTGCAGATTGGCTTCCAAAGATGGAGAATGCATGGCTTGTCTTAGATGTGCATATTTTCAGTACATTGTTGAGTACATTTTGCTGGTAACCTCAACAGTGAAACAGTGGTCCCTTGTTTCCCTGTTTTATGACTTTCTCCTATCTCCTCCCTCCCACATTGTACCATTTCTTACTTCTCACCTTAATTTCCTCATTCTTTTTATTATCCTGTCTTCTTGCTCCTTTTTGCCCATTTCATCAGTTTTCTGACATTTGTTCAGAGCTTGTGCATTGACAGTTATTGCTATTGACCATCATTCATTATGAAAATGAAAATTTATGCTATATCGTATCATTGAATAAAATACATCAGATGTCATGTGAAAATGTTTTTCCTTTAAATTGTTTAGCTCCTGATCTTCAGGTAAGTTAGAGTTCCATGTTATGTGAATTCCTTCTCACAATAAATATTGTAACATAAATGCTGTTAAAACTATGGTCAGTAACAGGTTTGCTAATAGATCAAGGATATTGTACCTGTATTTACCAAGTGTGTTTCACCAGTTCCTTCACAAAGAAGAAACAGTTTTTAAATGAAGTTCAATAATGCTCCAAATTAAACAGTTTACTCCGTTGTGTGCTGTCTGGCTATGTTTTTAGTTGAAGCTCTTCTATATTAGTATACATGTAAAAGTGATGCATCTCAAACAGTTTCCCTAAGTGAATGGACCACCGTGACTTTGGATTGGTTGTTGATAATTGATGGATAATGAATGAAATAGCATGAACCACAGAATTATATCAGCATGCCAAAGACTATATATAGATGTGCCTTTCACTATTGGTGCTTATGACCATATTGAAAATAAAAAGTGTAATAACAAACATACTAAATTGAACAGACATGTTTGAAAAGGTTTCTTTTTGTAATATGCTTAATTGTGAACTGGGTGTTAAATTTGGTTGTTTTGGTATTTCATACTATTGTTCTCTGTTGAATGCTGAACTTGCTGTAACTTACAAATTTCAGAGATTCTGTCATTGATTTTCTTTTCTCCATGATTATCATAATCATACTAAATTACTGTAATTATGATTATTCTAGAAAACAAGTGTGACTGAAACTACTCCAGAAAGTCTTTCTCATTAGCAAAAATGTTACATATATAAGTGCAGATAAACTATTATACTGGAACAGATTTTTTTTTAATTTGAGATGTTGACTGTTATATTTCTATATTTCTAAAGCCTGGGACATAGCCAACCTCTGCATATCTGCTGAGATGAATATTATAAGAGGTCTGTGATCTCTTTTCTAAACACATTTGAATGTCAAACCCTTGAAATGGTTTATGTTTTGGAAATGTCAGCTTTTATGCAGTGGCAATTTTATTCTGTATGATTACCGTTGCGCCTCAACAGCTTTGGAAGGTGACATTGCAGAACTTTTCCTATTCAGCTTTGTTTTTCTTCTTAGTGCTAGAAAAAAATGTGTGTATTTAATCTTTTTAAATTAGGAACCACCTATTTGTACAAGCATGGTTTAGCACATATATCCTCGTCCATGTTCTAAGAACACAGACTGAATCAGTCACTCCACATTGCTAGTAATAAACTTGGAACTCTAACCATCATTTTACATGATGACTCATGCTAAATTCTCAGTGCTAAGCACCAGTGATAAGTTTATAATTAAAAATGCTCTCTATTCCTCACTTTGTGGCAGAGATGTATCCTCCATGTCACATTCTGAACAGAGGCATGCAGAGGGACTGTGCAAAATATGCTTAGGGCATGAAAGTGTTTTCCTCTTAGTGTCTTGTAAACATAATGTGTTTATATTAGGGGAGCTTTTTGTAGGTTTATGTTGAATATGTAAAATACTACGTTTAAGTTTGCTTCTAATTTGGCCGGTGCCAAACCTTTGTAATGTAACAAATAGAAAATATTATATGTGAAGAATCATCTTGGTCAGCTGTCGAAGAACTATGGGGTTAGTGTAGCAATTATGGACTTTCTTTCTGTTGGTTGCAGGTTCAACCCTCAATCATAGCTCTCCTGTGGTCCCCTTGAGTGAGGAATTTACCACCAGCTATTCCAGTAAAATATGTAGCTCTATAAAAGGGTCATGTACTGTGAGTTGCTTCGGGTAAAATTGTTATCTAAGCAACAACTTCACAATAATTGTATGAGGTCTAGTCCAATTTCCAGCTCATAGTATTTATTTTCAACTAGTTTTAATTACTAAGCCCTTTTTATGCTTGACCCACATTTATTTAACTTAGCCCTTGCTTAGTGAATAGCTGAAGATTGTATCAAATACATAGAAACTTGAGAACAGTATTTACTATATATGTTAATGATTTGGGTTGTCTGATGGTGATGTTGTTCTTCCATCACCAGAACAAATGATTTTAGCATCCTTCAGTGTTGGGTTGTTCTGGAATCATCTTTTGAGGAATCATTACTGAATTTTTCCTTCATCAAAAGGAAAAAGGAAAAAAAGAGAACAGTATCCACAATTGTAAACATAATGCACATCAAGAGGCTTTTCTGGGTTCACAAAAGTGCTGAGTGATTAACCTGTAAACACAGAACGATGGGGGACAGTGCTGACGACAGGTTACGCTGCAATGGGGGGAGGTTGTGTAAGAGAAAGCAGCATAAACTAAACTTTGTGCTGCACAGCTGAAGACATAGAGGGGAAAGGGACAGGAGGGAGTGGTAAATTACCAGATCGTAGAGAGCGAAACAGGGGTTAACTGCTACAGTGTAGTAAATAGCATGGGTATGAGACTAATGAAAACTGAAGGAGGAAGGAAAGGGTATCTTCTGACTTGGAGCCTTAATTATTCAGCAGTGATATAAATAAAGAGCGAAGAGCCCTTAGAATAGATTGTAGAGGGAATGAAAAATGGAGGTGGAGGGAACGAGAGGACAGGAGAGGTGGTGTGATAACGGACCGCAGTGACAGCAAGGGGAATGAACAGTGTGGACACACATGACTCAGGTGTGGGAGGAGGCTGGGAGGAGGGAGACAACTAAGTAGTGAAATTACAAACGGGCCATGTTACACAGCACAGCGGTGAGGGCGAAGCCGCCGGCCTGAGTGGACCACCAAGCTGCTGGGGCTCAGGGTTTCTCAGCCAGGTAGGTGGGGAGGGCTGGGGAAAGACGGGGCTGCTGGTGCATGGAAAGGAACGGCGGTGAGTGTGTGTTTGTGTGTGTGTGAGAGAGAGAGAGAGGGAAAGAGACAGCGAGCGAGTGAGTGAGTGATGGGAGAGTTAACGGTACCTCTGTCTCTCCCTGTGACGTGGCCAGTGAAGGAGTGCCGGCTGAGGGATGGAGGAGGGATGGAGGAGGAGAAGGAGGAGGAGGGAGGGCAGCTCCGCTCAGGCGTCTCAAGAAGAAACGTCTCTATTTACAGTGTTTCTCCACACCGCCTCTCTTCTGTACAAACACGTTCGACGTAACGCCTCTGCGACTCCGTTCCTTTGGCGAAGCGACGCATTAGTAGCCGCACAGAAAGGGACTGCGAGCTCCGCTGGTTACACATAAGCACAGATTTCGTGGCCATATCCGCGGCAATATTTGTATTTTTTCCTCCTTGTTTTCCTCTGCGTGTCGAAGTGGACGGAGGCTGACATCTGAAGTACCAGTCAGTGTGAGTACACGCGTTCCGGCCATAACGGAGCCATGGCATCATTCATATCATTGGTGCTGCTGCTCTTTCTTTCTTTTCTCTCGTCGCGGTGAGCAAACAGGAACATTTTTTAAAGTAAAATGGTCCGTTTGGTGTTTACATACATGTGATGTGTTGTGGGGTTCGGCGTGGCCGTGTGTGTGTCTGTGTGTGTGTGTGTGTGTGTGTGTGTACGAGGGACAGCGGTACTAAGAGATGTGACAGTACAGTACTGTACACCGATGATGATGTGAACGTTGAACGCGCAAACGACACGGGGCTCCTCAGACGAAACCTAGTAGTCCTGTCTGAAAGAAAATAAACACATAAACCTTCAATTGACTGTCTGACAACTCAAATTGAGTCTAATTTCTGATCTCCTCCACTGACAGCCTGTGTTTATTTAACGTCTGATATGATATTTTCGGCCACGTAATCATTTGTCACATTTTCGTGTGTGTAATGAACTTAAATGTGTTTTTGAACGCGCGGCCGTGTACGCTCAGCGCTGAGGCTCTACGATACCGCGTTATCACTTTCACCACGAAAGCGGAGAGGGACACTGCGCGTTTGATTCATCGGCGCGCTGGTTTCGGATTCAGCCGCGTTCCAACTTCAAACACTCTGCGAGCGCGCGTCCGGTCGCGCTCCGTCGCGTGGCTGCGACTGACCGCGGCGCAGGTTCCGCTTGAGTGACACGGACCGGGGGGGACCGGACGGAGCCGTGTGTGTCATTTTTAATACAAAAACACCAACAATAAGCAGCGCCGTCGCGAAGCGAGCTTTGCCACAATCGGTGTGGTGGTGTCGTCTGGTCTGGCGGCTGCTGACGACGGGCTGTCACCCTCCTCGTGTCGTGTGTGTACTTACACGCCGCGAACGACGCGTGTGTGAGTGTGAGTGAGTGTGTGAGAGAGGAAGAGTGACTCTGCTGCTTGGGCTCTGATCACACACACACATCCAGCCGTTTGTTTCCTCCCGCAGAGAAGGAAGGAGCCGCACGGGGGTCACACGCTTGTTGTGGGTGCTGCACTGCAGCAGCAGGTCTGGCTGCTCTGCACGGTGTGTTACACTCTTCCGTGCAATTTTAACGCATGAATCTCTCTCTCTCCCTCACACACACACACACACACGCTCCTGGTCCTACAGCACGAACCGGTCCTTCTGAGTGTTACCGATGGGAGCTGTTCGGAATCTAAGCCGACGCTGTGGCCTTTGGTTGGGTTGTGTAGACTTGGGTTTCTGCTGGAGCTTTTTTTATTTTCAATCTCACACGCTCAAGTACGGGAACAGTAACACCAATCTGTTTAGCATTTAAATGGTGTTTCTCCTCCCGTAACTCTCACACATCTGCACTTTTTGACAGGAATGGCCCCTAGGAACTGCTCAGTGAGGGTGTCAAGAGTGGTGCCCACATCACATGTGCCTCTGTGCTGGGATCCTCTGTCCGTGGTGCTGAAGCGAGGGATCCCTCCTCACTGGGGAGAGCTTCTCCTGAGCTCCTCTCACAGCCACTGACTCTGATTGACAGTGGGGTGGGGCTTCACAGTTGGAATTTGATAGTGACATAATCAGCAGGTAGCTCTGGTGCCCCACAGCTCCTGGGTTGTGGGTTCGGATGTGGGTTCGATCCCTCGTTCCTGTGGGTTTCCTCCCACGGTCCCAAGATGTGTTTCGGGTGAATAGGGGTCTATAAATTACCCTTGGCGCCTGTTTCTGTGAATGAATGAGTGTGTCTGATGGACTGGAGTCCCGTTCAGGGTGTATCCCGCCTCACACCCTGTGTTTCTGGGAAAGGTCGACCACTGGGACCCTGCTTTCAATAATCAGTTATTTATAATGGAAGATGAATGAATGGATAATTTGATTGTAATATGAAGACAGGAAGCGCTATGATCTCAGTAGATATTATTAGCAAGAAGTTAACACTGCTTTTATTTTCTTTATTTGTTTGCAAGTTTCTGTTATGCTTCTGTTATGTGCCGCTCCCTCTAGTAGCATGTTTTTTTATAAGTGCAAAGCAGTTTTATAGTTTTTGTGAGCAAAAGGAAAGTTTAATGTGGGAAAGAAATGAAACTGTCTTTCCAAGGAGACTGGTTTGTCTGTGCCCAAGCTCATGGAATACAAGTATTTAAATATACAGGTGGTCCCCGGTTTACGATGGGGTTCCGTTCCCCGAAACCCATCATAAGTCAAAATATCGTAAGTTGAAAATGCATTTAATACACACCTCTGCGTGATAGATTGAGAGATGCGGATCGCTGTCGCTGCACAGCATCGCGAGAGAGTATTGCCTGGGAAAAAATCAAAATTCAAAGTACGGTTTCTACCGAATGTCTATCGCCGGCTCACCATCGTAAAGTAAAAAAATCGCAAGTCGAACCATCGTAAATCGGGGACCACCTGTATAAGCAAATGTTATTCTTTTAGCGAGAGCTTCTTAGGTCTAGGTAACGTACTATTTAATACGATGTCTGTGCTGTTATGTTAGAATGAGACAGCAGACTGGTTTATTGTCGCAGTCCTTTTGTGTCTAACAAATTTAGTCAACTTGGGGCACCAGGCAGTATGATGCTTAAGGGCATGGATTTGTAGCCTGAAGGTGGCTGGTTCAAGCCCCGCTCCCTGCAGCTGCTGCTGATGCTGCTATAGTACTCTTGAGCAAGGTACTTGTCCCGCATTGCTGAAGTAAAAATACCCAGCTAAAAAAATGGGTCAAATACTGTAGGTTGTTTGGATAAAAGCGTTAGTTAAGCAAAGAAATAACTCGACTTTTTTTGGTGACTTTACGGTGGGACGGCACAGGTGCATTCGGTTAGGTCTGTAACGGAAAACGCCATGTCACATTTCCTGAACCCCGAGCCTTCGGATGTACCTTGAAAGCCTAACAACCTCGCGACGTGTGGACTCCAGCCTGCTTCGCAGTGACTTGCTGATACAGATGTTTCGTGAGAGGCTCCGCTGTCGAGCCCTCTTGCCCCCTTTTTGATGTAAAGCAGAGTGAATGACAGGGCGCCTCAGTGTGCGCCCGTGTCCTTCGGTGTGTGACGCTCTCTGAAAGCCTACTGTAGTGCTAATGAACCCTCCTTCAGTGTCTCTCTGTTGGTCTTTCTACCCCCCATCTGTCCTTCTGCAATCCACTGCTGGCATGCTGCCTGCATCCTTACTGTACTGTACAAGGCACTCATTTACTCCTTCTCAGCTTTTAGCAAATAAGTGATATTCGGTAATTATGTAATTCTGGCAACGGATAGCTTTTCAACCAAATAAGAAAGAAGGAAATTTGAATTCAAAGAAGTTAACCGTCTTTCATGCTTTACAACTGAACGTGTATATTGATATTTCAAGAGGTTTAGTCAGAAGCATCAATATGATGAATGAACTCTGTAGATTTGATGTTTAAAACACCACCCTTGTGGTCTGTGAATCATCGTCATGTTTATGTTATTCACAATACTTTGTGGTATGCTTTGGTTCAGAACTGATTTTTTTTCAGCTTTTTAAAACAAGTTCAGTACAATAATGTCATAAAATACAGATTTTGGTGATGTAATATGCCCCGAGCGATAAATCTATTTAAACATGTTATTTACGGTATTAATATTTAATAGTACAATTTGCTTTGCGCAAGATCGGTCAGGTCATCTCCTGTCATCAGTCACAAAGTGTGTACAAGAAGCCACTAATTCCACAGATCCAGTACAGTCCCCAAAGCCTGAGTAAAGTTCTTGCCATAATCTCGGCTCTAGTCAGGACCTGCTCTTGGAAGTAAGTATTTATCCAAGTATAAAATGTCAGACTGCATTTTTTTCTTAGCTCAGGATCAGACACTCTGTTAAACCTATTTTGCATAAAGCAGTTCTCTTGTCACCGAGAAATCCTGCTCGCTGAATTGCGATCATCTCGCTGCTGAAATATTACAAGCAGCGTGGTAGATGTTTCAGGGTTGGTCCCCTCCTGGAAGATCACCCTTCATAAAATGGTGCAGTGTTTTGCATTGCTCCTGGAAGATGTGAGAACTGGGAGCGTCCCTGCTGATGTGTCCCCTTATGGGTGTTCCTGCTGACAGATCCAGGGAACTAAACGTCCAGGGGGCCCTCTTACGGGAGCCAATGACTCCCTCTAACCCAAAGGCAAGGCTGGCACCATTCCGCAATTCGCACCACACTGCAAAGCCTCTTTAAAGCTTTAACTTTGATACTTAACAGCAGCCCCACCCATTAGAAACAACACCAAAGCAAGATGCAAATGATATATTGCAGATGCAGCATAAAAACAAATAGCGTTCTCCGCTCTGAAAGAAAATCAGTGCTGGTGGCCCACAGTCGAATGCTCGGAACTGAAAAAGAATAACGCTTCTATTCCTTTATTGTTCATTCTGTCTTCATTCTAATGTGTCATGCATGCACTGCCATATTCCTCACTGTAGCTGCAGGCACTGGAAAAAACAGAGGTAAAAAGATAACATGCAGAAGCTAATGAGATGCATGCTTTCAGTGGCAGATTAAGAAAATTAGGCAATTATAGGTGATTGTTGCGTGTCCTTCAGAATGCCTCGTTGTCGCAGTACAGCGAGTGTGCTGCCACTACTCTGTTAATGTTATGCATCATCAACAAGCTAAGTGCTGAGGCCTCCTCCCCCTCCTGTGCACACACTTGTTCACAGAGTTCTTTGATCTTCTGTGGCACATAAAACTGCCTGTATAACCGATAGGATCATAATAATGTCTGTTTTTTTTCCCCTCGCCGCAGAAATACAGTAGCCTTCTTTCCGAAAATAGATCCAAATGGCGATGCGGCTCTCTAACCTTGTGTAATAACTCATTGATAAGCTTCTGTGGAGGAAGAAACGCCCATCGAACAACGACCAAATCGTGCGTCCTTCATTCTGAATGGTAGCGTTGGCACTTTTTTTTTTTTTTTTCTTTTTTAGCAAACACCGTCTCCATGGTAGTATGGCGGGGACTCATTGAGAAGCAGGATTTGGATTGCACTCATTGGATTTAAATGGAGAGGTCTTCAAATCGCAGCAGACCTTTGCGAGCGGTCCTGCTGCAGGCAGCATTTGTGTAGATGGTCTCTCGTTGGAAAGCGAGTCCACTTCTGTCCAGAGACCTGGCCTTGGAGGCATATACCGTAGCTGTATGTTCTGCCCCTTTTCCAGGGTTATTCCATTACTCCCATGATGATCTCTGTCGCTGCCATCACCTTCGACACCAACCGTCTCCATTAGCTCTTCATTACAGGGCGCCTTTTGTTCTGTGCTGTTTTTCAGGTTCTGTGCCCGTTGTTCCTGTTGAAATGAGCCTCCATAGAACAGTCTTTCTTACTGACAGGTCTTTTTATCATTCAAAGCAATACGTAACTGTAAAACGAGGCAGCTGCTGAATGAGTGCTTAGAAATAGCCGTGCCTAGGTCTGATCAGCCGGAAACTAATTCACTGGGTTATGACCACCGAGTAAACAGGTAGAGTCTGGCACACGTTTTCACAATTTTGTAAATCGTTGTTATGAAATCAAGGTATTACTGATTAAGCTGTTCCTACAATTACTAACATCATGATAGTGCAGATAAAAACATAAACGCTCAGCCAGATAATTTTTTGTTTCCGTAATCTTTTGCGGTAATACAGGAGATGTCGGGAATGTTATTTGTGAGACAACCTGATCTCTAATGAAGATGGTAATATTTTTAACTACCCTGTTTTTCCTCGCGTATTTTAAATTGAGTTAGACTTTGGAATTCACACACACGTATTGCAATGACCAGGGCTGCATCAGATTCGGGTTACAGCAGTGCTAAAATGTCCAGCATAATTGTGCATTTTGTCTGTGTTTGTATGTGAATAGTGCTGTCATGTACACATACGCAATTTTCATCATTTAGTTTTCTCTATACCGCGAAACTAATTGCATTAGAATAGTTAACGAAATTGTTTTTAAAGAGAAGGACGAAATAATTTAAAGTGAAAAAACACAATTCTTTACACCATGAATGAAGTAAAGGTCCAACACTGATACTGAGAATGAGAGAAAAAAGGAGCAGTGGAAGGGGGTCAAAGAAAGGGGAATATTAAAAACAGACTTAATGATAAAGAAGGACCGAGAGGGAGGGAGTGTGAGTTGTTGCCTGGCAACAGAATTAGGCAGCGCTGCCTGCTTTCATTTCTATCTGGGAACGAGAATGCCTTCTGTTATGTGATGTGTCTCCCTGTAAAAGGGTGTCTGTACGTGTGTGAGCGAGCGAGTGAGCGAGTGTGTGTGTTCAGCGTGCGCCAATGTGTAACAGGAGGACATGAGGAGAGAGTCTGAGTGTCCTGAGTGTGATAACAGAGATGCAAAGGGTGGTAAGCCAAATGTGCAAGGACAGAAACAAAGAGAGGGGAAGCGCTTTTAACATCTGCCATCCTTCTTCATGCTTCCGTCCCCGGTAGTTCTGAGTGTCTAACTGCACCACAATTTATACTAATAATAGAGATTGCGCTTGACAAAGTTGCCCCAAACACTAATTCCCTGATTAGTATGGTAAGAATACAGTGTATGTTGATAACAGTTGGGGGGCGGGTGGCGCAGTGGGTTGGACCGGGTCCTGCTCTCTGGTGGGTCTGGGGTTCAAGTCCCGCTTGGGGTGCCTTGCGACAGACTGGCGTCCCGTCCTGGGTGCGTCCCCTCCCCCTCCGGCCTTACGCCCTCTGTGTTGCCAGGTTTAGCTCCGGCTCCCCGTGACTCTGCGTGGGACAAGCGGTTCAGCTGATGCGCGTGTGTGACGTGATGCGATGTTGATAACAGTTCTGTCAGCACTGGATAATGAAAGTGCAGAAAATCTACAAATTCTCAGTGCTTTGAAATACAGTATGTTCATGTTTCACACCTGAAGTATAAGGGGCACAAAGTAATCGTAAATGTGCTTTCTTAGATTAATTCCTACGTTTATGCTGCTCCATTTTTTCCAAAGCAACTTTCAATGAACACTACATAGTGTTGTCAGTCTACACCTTCTTCACCAAGGTGACTTACACTGCTAAATACACTACTTACACTGGGTCACTCTTCCATACGTCAGTGGAACACACTCTCTCTATCACTCACATACACACTGTAAGTGATTTAGCAATCTACCTGAACTGTATGTCTTTGGACTGCGGGAGGAAACCAGAGCACTCAGAGGAAAGCCACGCAGCTCAGGGGAGAACATGCAAACTCCACACAGACTGAGTGGGGAATTGAACCCGTGTCCTCTTGCAGCACCCAAGCGCTGTGAGAAAGCAGTGTTACTCACTGTGCCGCCCTCCTCTTAAAATATGTTATCTAATTGGGATTGTAAAAAATGTAACATAGTAGATAGCAACATACTGTACAGCTACTATCTACTATGTTACATTTAAAAAGTACAGTATAAAAATCTGAGTTGACTTAGATTTTAAACTTCATGGACCCCAGTTTAAGGTAAATATTAATCTTTGAACTGTTTTGTTTCAAATATGAATATTCAGTCCTTTGGATTTATATTTATCATACATTAATAACTGATGAATGGGGTGGTGGCGCGGCAGATTTGGCCGGGTCCTGCTCTCTGGTGGGTCTGGGGTTCGAGTCCTGCTTGGGGTGCCTTGCGATGGACCGGCATTCCGTCCAGGGTGTGTCCCCTCCCCCTCCAGCCTTGCGCCCTGTGTTGCCGGGTTAGGCTCCGGTTTGCCGCGACCCCATATGGGACAAGCGGTTTCAGACTGCGTGTGTGTCTGTGTGTATTAATTGATATTACACTATCAGTGTCAGAGCATGTTCAAATAAATTAATTAATTCATTTTCATCCTTAATATCTATGTACCTAAATGCAGCTAGTTCTTATTAATACAGCGAACACCAACGATGGTATTTCTAAGGGCACGTTAATTTCCTATGCACGTTTGACATTCGCAACTTAGCGTCCGTGTGCGTATTTCTCCCTTTCAGTCCTACCAGCGCGCACATCTAAGCAAGCTGTGCTTTGAGTCTTCCGCCATGAGCTCGACTCGAGCCTGCGAGAGGATGCCTCGGTGACTTTAAATGAGGTGTAATTATTAGTGCACGTTTGGCGGGTCCTTCGGTGACGGATGCTGCGTGAATTGTCAACGTGTCGCAAGAAGCAGAGAGATGGTGTCAGTGAAGGAAACCGAAAGGCATCATCAGTAATTAGCGGGATTCCCGGGTATTAGTGTGGACAGCGAGGCAAAACAGAACCTCAGGGGGCTGCGAGCACGGCGTTTTGGAGGCTGACTTTAGCAGGGCGGGTGACCGAGGGAAGGTAGATGTGGGCACACGTGTGGTATCACATTTTTAAACCCGCTGTCGTCGTCGACGGTGGAAGAACCGGCAGAGCCGGCAGAAATGCCCCGAGGGTTTGCTTTCCTTCTGGTGACTCCATTAAAGTGAGGGCCACATTTCCTGTCAGGGCCTTGTTACATTTACACCACTGCAAGGCTGAGCGCGGTACATTAATCCCCAACCACCCCCTGCTACTCCATAATGCTGCATTTCTTCCCCTCTGGGGGAGTTGCTTCAAGGATAACGGGGTTTGAAGCCGGCATTAGTGAGACCGCCGGGAGAGGCCTGCGTTTGCATTTCCTACCTCCATCAAGCTGCCGTCAGACGGGGGAATTCCTTCTGGATCCATGTTGCCAGATTCTGGCAGAGCAGTGCCTGTCCTGGCTGCACAGTGGAGCAACAGCCTCTTGTGGCATTTAAGGCTTTGTTCGTTACCAGTATGTTTAATATACCGTGCATATTAAACATACTGGTAATGAAAATTTTTTTTTTTCAATTCCACACGGTGGCACAGCGAGTAGCGCTGCTGTCTCACAGCGCCTGGGTGGTGAGAGAGGACGTGGGTTCGATCCCCACTCAGTCTGTGTGGAGTTTGGATGTTCTCCCTGTGTCTGCGTGGCTTTCTTCTGGGTGCTCTGGTTTCCGCCCACACTCCAAAGACATACTGCTCAGGACGTGAGTTCAGATGGATTGGAGACTCAAAGTCACCCATAGTGTATGAGTGACACAGAGAGAGTGTGTTCCACTGATGTATGGATGAGTGACCCATTGTAAGTAGTGTATGTAGCAGTGTAAGTCACCGCGGTGAATAAGGTGTGTGGGCTCATAACACCACATAGAGTTCATTGGAAGTTGCTTTGGAGAAAAGTGTCTGCTGAATAAATAAATGTCAATGTGCATTGCTCTTTATAAAAGGGGCGGTGCGGGGGTGCGATGTGTAACGATGGGACCTCACGACTCCTGGGTTCACATCCGGCTGTTCGTGCGGAGTTTTCTCCGCGTGCTCTAGTTTCCGCCCACAGAGATGTCCAGAGTCCAGAGATGTGTTTCAGGTGCACCGGTGCCTCTAAATTTCCAGTAGAGTGTGGCTGCGTGAGCGAATGTGCGTGTGGCTTCCATGTGACAGACTGGCTCCATGTTTCCAGGGTCGACTCCAGACTGCCATCGCTCCGCATTAGCTCAAGCTATTATTGATTATGGATGGAGAGATCAAGGCACGTCACCATGCTGTACACAGTACTGTTACGCGCACATCATGACAATGGCATCACGGCAAGCGAAAGACGTGCTTCATGCGTTCAGTACTTTGGATGCACACACATTCTGATGAAAGGATTCTGGTTCCTTCCTTTGACGTTAAAAAAGAAAAAACAGATGTGCGAAAAATTAGACACAAACCCGATGCCCTCATGCCTGCAGCTGCCTTACTGCGCCGCTGCTTTGTAGTAAAAAGAGCACAGACTACAGCCGTGTGCTGCGCAAATGAGTAGAGGTTCACACTGACACCTGCGGGACATTAGAGCCGTTTCAGATGCATTTTTTGGCTTCGCGTTCAAGTTCGGCTTTATGTAAGATTAGCTATTAAATTATCTCTCCTTGCTCCTGTCATGCTGTCCCCGTCTCAATATCCTTCCGCAGCGATAATCTTTCGTCTCAGAAATAATCCCCTGTCTTTCCACCTATTTTTCTGTGCCTCATTTTGATGAGCAGCGTGGTGCAAAAATAGCCGCTGGCATGGACTAAAGGAATGACAGAAGCCTTTATGATGGGTTCCAAAGAGACAAAATCTGTGAACTGGAAATTGGAATTCTCTGCAGTTTGGTCAGTTGGAGGTAGAGGAAGTCGCTATCGTAAAGGCAGATCTGGGGGCTCGTAGGAAAAAAAATGGATTCGTCAGCGTTATGAGGTAGACATGATAATTCTGAGCGTTTTGTTTCCATTGCACATTCTAGATGTTTTCATCTGGACCAAATGTTTAAGTGTAAAACACTGTTCGACAACAAACACACACACATTAAAAACTATATGTACTCACCGGCCATTTTATTAGGTACACTTGCCAATTAACAGGGACAGACCGGTCCTCAAAACATATTGCTGCAGCTCGATATACATAAAGCATTTGGAGAGACAGGGTCAAGAGTATCTGTTACTGCTGAGCCGAGGAATTTGCATCTGCAAGATGTGTGATACGAGTGCTTTTTTTATGTGGCATGATTGTCAGTACCTGATGGTGGCTCTGGCATCTCAGAATCAGCCACACTCCTGGGATTTGCATACACTACAGTGGCTACAGTTTACAGAGCATGGTGCAATGTACTGAAACATCCACTGAGCAGCAGCAGTTATGTGGGTAAAAAAACGTTGTTAATTACAGTGGTCGGAGGACAATGGTTAAATTAGTTAAAGCTAACGGAAAGCCAAAATAACGGCTCGGTAAAACTGCAGCGTGCAGAAGGATATCTGAGAGAGCACAACTCATCGAACCTTTAAGCGGATGGGTTACGGCAACAGAAGACCATGCTGGCTTTGTCTGCTTTCAGCTTCGAACATCGAGATGAAGTTTCAGCGGAGATGCAGAGTAATGTGTCATGTCAAAAGTGGAAACCAATGGTGCTGGTGTGATGGTGTGGGGAATGGTCTTTTGGGACACGTTAATTTTTTAAGCACCAACCGAGCATCATTTGCGTACCACAAAGTACCAGAACCTTGTTGCACAGTGCATTTCTTCATTTACATTACATTTAAATTAACATTTATTTCTTTAGCAGATGCTTTACTCCAAAGTGACGTACATCTTAGAAGAAAATGCAATGAGTGCGTTAAATCAACAGTCCAGTTTAATGTTTCTCAGATTCATACTTCCAGTTGGATAACGTACCATGTCAAAAAGCATCATCGTCTGAGGATGGTTCCATAAATATGACAGTACCTTCGCTTTACTCCAGTGACCTGCACAGTCTCCACCACTCCATCCAGTACAGCACCTTTTGGATGAGGTGGAACACTATGTTAGCAGAATGAATGCAGTATCTAATCTAGCAAATAGCACAGTGGTTAGAGCTGCTGCCTTGTACTTGAAGGAGTCACATTTAAATCCCTCCTCTCTAGTACCCTTGAGCAGAGTATTTACTCTGAATTGCTACAAAAAAAATTCTCCAGCTGTGTAAATGTATACACAGACACAAATATCTATCTTTTTATTGTCATTAGAAATTAAAACTACGGATAGCCCTCTTCTTATGACATACGACCACCCATGTCATGACTGCAGTCCTATTTAACGTATTATATTATTTTCAAGTTAGAATTTTAAGATGTAATGACTAACCATTGGTTAAATGAGAACACTGGCTGGTCAGACTGCCACAAAATTACCTTGAATGTTACTGCTTGGGTGTGGGGGTGGGGTGGCCCACAGTCCTGCTCCCCGGTGGGTCTGGGGTTTGAGTCCCACTTGGGGTGCTTTGTGATGGACTGGCATCCTATCCTGGGTGTGTCCCCTCCCCCTCTGGCCTTATGCCTTATGTTACTGGGTAGGCTCTGGTTCCCTGCAAACCTCTATGGGACAAGTGGTTCTGAAAGTATGTGTGTGTGTGTTACTGCTTGGGTCTCACTCAGTGTTTGGGTGTCTAGCAGCAATTGCATTTTGTTTGCAAACCTTTTAGTTTGTGATTCACTTCAAGCTACTTTTAATTTAGAATGTCTAGCAAAAGTGCTTTAGTGCGATTGAAAAGGAAAATGTGAAATACCACAAATTTAGAAATGAACATAAAAATAATAGTGGAGCATAAATATAATACTGTACTGCACTGTAAATACACACACAGTCTGAAACTGCTTTGTCCCAAGTGGGTCGCAGTGAGCCGGAGCCAAACCTGGCAACACAGGGCACAAGGCTGCAGGGGGGAGGGGACACATCAGGATGGGACGCTAGTCCATCACAAGGCACCCCAAGCAGGACTCAAACCACAGACCCATCAGAGAGCAGGAACAGGCCAAACCCAGTGTGCCACCATGCTCCCCTATTATTGTAAATACACACACATCATCTGAAACCGCTCGTCCTATGCAGGGTCGCGGGGAGCCGGAGCCTAACCCGGCAACGCAGGGCGAAAGTCTGGAGGGGGAGGGAACACACCCAGGACGGGACGCCAGTCCACTACAAGGCACCCCAAGCGGGACTTGAACCTCAGACCCACCGGAAAGCAGGGCCCGGTCCAACCCACTGCGCCACTGCGCCACCACGCCCCCCTTCTTGTAAATATATCATTCTACATTAGTATTATTTTAATGTGAATAATGTGTGAAATTAATGGAAACATAACACAGCATTTATACATGTTGTTTATGCATCCTTTTGGTGTATGTAATATGAGAGGATTTTCAATTTACGACCAGGACGTCAAAACGAAACCCCGTTGTAAAAATAGGAGTAGTCGTATAAGTATTTCTTAGTCATAAAATCAGCCCCCCTTATATCAGACCGGTGCTAGACACCCAAACACCGAGTGAGGCCCAAACAGTAGCAATTAAGGCAGTCTTATGGAGCGGTCATCATTAGTCATCACAGCCCAAAATCCTGACTTGAAAATAATATAATGAGTTAAAAGGGACTGCTGTCCTCAATCCGGGTGGACATTTGCCTCATTATTAATGAATTGAGCATAACCCCGATAACCCTGCCTTTTAATTAAAGATTCCTCAGGTCATAATGAAGGAGAATTGTGCAGCTTCTGGTGACTGCAGTCCAGCGCTGTTGCAGCAACCTGGCACTGGTAGGCAGGTCGGTTCGGTGCACCAGGTGTTCCCTCCATCTCTCAGTGGGATGCGTCGCCACGCGGAAAATTGCCATTCAAGGCACTCCTTGGCACTCTTGTACGCAAGTGGCTGCCTCTCACTTGGAGCTGGACGATGAGGGGCAAGACCAAAATAACACTGCCAAATGAGCTATACACATGCCACATGCAGGACAAGGCGAAAAATCCCGGCGAGCGAAGGAGCCGCGGCTGCCGAGGTTGGCGGGGCCGGCGCGGTCGGGACGTGCTTTGGGTTATTCTTTTAGAAACGATTCCGTCGTATCGCACGTGATTCAAAAGGATCGTGTGCCCGATTTACTTTATTAACCGCCTCTCTCTTTCTCTTTCTCTCCGCAGATAGAGGATGGCTTTCTTATCGCTCATTTTCATGCTCTGCGTTCTACCGTCTCTCACTGTGGCTGCACATAATTCAACAACTGGAGGTAATTTGTGTGTGGGTTAATTACCGTGTTCGTGTGTAAGGATCTTTTATCTGAAGCCACAGCTCATCCATTAGCTTGCATGAAAAAAAAAACTGGTAATTTGCTGGGTATATGCCCTTTTACATGTGCATGTGGCTCTCTTACCGACATCTCTTTCAACACCTTGCGCCGAAAACCTGCTAGAAGACCAGAATAGCAGTGCTGCTCTTAAGAAAAGCTTGCGTTTTCTTAACTGCTAACTTTTTTATGGCAACATATGCTTTCTGAAAGAATGGGGGAAAAAAAGAGAACGCGAGAGCGCTGTGCGTAGTTGCGGGCGGTTGTGAAACTAACCGACTTGACGTTTGTGCTCTAGGATATTTTGCTAGCCTTCCGAAGTACATCTGTGCAACACGAAAATTCTACGTCAAAAATACAAATGCAGCGTCTCTTTCGAGGACCGAACCTCGTTTTACTATCTGATCTTTGTGAAGTTGCTGCTGCATCCCTGCAGAGCGCCGGTAATAAAATATACCATGGTTCCTCGGCTAACGGCTTCAAGTAGAATCGCTCCACCG
Source organism: Scleropages formosus (assembly GCF_900964775.1). Taxonomy (NCBI): domain Eukaryota; kingdom Metazoa; phylum Chordata; class Actinopteri; order Osteoglossiformes; family Osteoglossidae; genus Scleropages; species Scleropages formosus. The sequence continues at coordinate 13,983,354 of NC_041823.1, read as the reverse complement.
ATGAATAGGAGACACACGCTGCTCGTTCCGTTGTCTGCATATACTTCTGACACTCTTAACACTGGCCATCGGGAAGTCCGATTGTTAAGGGAATGGGTTTTAACGAAAGGTGGCAAGTTCGGGTCCTAGGGGGTCCTAGGGGGTCCTGCTATTGCATTTGTCAGCGAGCTTCTTGACCTGCGTCCTTTCTGTGTGGGGAAATTGTAAGAAGTTCCTTTGTGCTGAACTATGTGAAATGCTTTGGATAATATCCCATGATGGCTAGTTTGATTACGGTACTGCTGGAAAAAAAAAATGATCTAGGCCCACTGATACACAAAGACAGTGTGGGCAGGGGTTAGTTCACCGCTCGTTGCATCATAAAGAGGAGCTGTCAGCGCAAGGATTTGCCTGAACTACATCGCAGAAGTATTAAAGCAAGTATTTCTTGTCACAGACATTAAGTTAATCTGTGGAATAATTTTAAGTCAGAAATAATTGTATGAACAAGCTGTCCCTGTGAGATCCAGGAAACTCTTTTTTTCTCTGTAGGAAGAGGATGCCGTGGGTGGATGAGAACAGAAATTTGTTTCCTTACTTGTCAATCTTGGAATAATTTGCGGTGTACTGCTCTCTTCTCCAGGCTGTGCTATAATTCGTCCTCCGAGAGACGGAGGCATTCGATACAGAGGCCTGACACAGGAGCAGGTACAAAGAAATATATTAAAATAGCTGATTTCACTCTGCATGGCGGATGCGGTTGTGTAACAGTTACCGGGGTTCTATTTTCTGCTAAGCAAATAAAAATATATAATAAACGTAAGACAGTCAGAGGCAGGGTAGAGGGATGCTCTGATTTCTTACATGCCGAGATTCTCCATGAATGACACAAACTGCTGTAACTTTACAAACACCGCACCTGAAGGAAGCACACGCACACACACACACACACACACACAGAGAGAAACACACTCGCACAGACGGCATGCTGAGCTCTTTTCTTCTCCGTCTAGATCCGCAGTGTGCAGATCCTCCCAGTGGACTATGAGATTGAGTACATCTGCAGGGGGAACAGAGTAATTGTGGGCCCCAAAGTGAGGAAGTGTCTCCCCAACGGCACCTGGACAGACATCACACTGCGCAGCAGATGTCGTGAGTGCTTACTTATTTGCCTGCTGTCTTTCCTGTGACCCTCACCAACTCATCTTTCTGATCTCCTGAAGTCCTTGTGCGGAAAAAAATAGGAATCTTTCCAAAGTAGAATAACATACCTAATATAGCTATTAAATTCATGGTACTGAAGGCAGTTTTTTAGTTAAAGTGGTAGTTTTAGATCAAATAGTTAATTAATTTGGGGGGCGCGGTGGCGCAGTGGGTTGGACCGGGTCCTGCTCCCTGGTGGGTCGGGGGTTCAAGTCTACTTGGGGTGCCTTGCAATGGACTGGTGTCCTGTCCTGGGTGTGTCCCCTCCCCCTTAGCTTTTCACCCTGTGTTTCCAGGCTAGGCTCCCCATGACCCCATATGGGACAAGCGGTTTCAGTTGGTGTGTGTGTGTGTGTGGTTAATTAATTTGTTGTCAGTAATTGCTTGTCCAGTTCAGCGTAATGTTGGTCTGGAGCCCATCCTGTAAGCATAGGGTACGAGGCAGTGTATGTCCTTTATGGAGCACCAGATTGTCGCAGGGCAGTCTCACACACACACACACAAACACACACGCACGAGACCTAGTAGTCCCAGATGTAAATGCAAGGAGAGGAGGTGCTGTTGTGCGTTGTATCAAGGGACTTGCTTCAGTTAGCATCTAGCTGTATTAATGGAACAACTGTAACTTTTGAAAGCAGTAGATGCTTTGAGAAAATGAGTCAGAAAGCTGCCACATTATGCGATGTTCCCATTAGATTTCGGTGACAGGCAGCAGCCAGCATGAGTGTGCTCCATTTCCTCCTCGTTCCCACTCCAGTGCTTCAGTGCCCACGGGTGTGGACGTCCCTGGAGAATGGGTACGTGGTGTCGTGGACCCCGGGGCTCCCGGCGGAGGGGACCGTCCTGCAGTACAGCTGCCAGGTGGGCTTCCGAATGGTGGGACGCAATTCCACCGTATGCACCAAGCTGGGGAAGTGGGACTCGCCCAAACCTGTCTGCCACTGTAAGTATGCCACGTGCTTTGGGTCCATGCGCGTGGGTGTGTTTTGTGTCTGTTTGCCGTCTTTTGGCATGTTCGGTGTTGTGAAAGCTCCAGTTTGCATCTGTCTACTATGTGTAATTATATATGTTTGTATGTTGGTGTTTGAGTTAACGCTGTTTTTATAATGCATGGTATCATTACCTAATTACTGAAAAAAATCCTGTTTTAAACTGATTGTGAGCATCACTGTGTTTGTGTTTTTAGAGGTGTAATTGCCAAGAAACAAAAAACTCTGAATTGTAGTAAGCATGAAAAATAATAACGTTTAGGCTCCTGCTGAAATGAATTTATGCACCCATCCCTTGATTTGAAAGGGTAATTTATTCTCAAAAATACCTTTGTAAAAAGAAAAAGTTTTTTTTTTTCCCATTATTTTAAAAGGAGACCATTCTTACCTGACCCTGAAAATGTCAACCCAGTTTCACTTTATTGGGCAGAGTAAAAAGCGCTCGAATGTACGCACCGCTACAGCAGCCTTGTATGCCTTTGCAGTCAACACTGAGAGTTTTCACATAATTAACCACATTTAACAATACTTCTTCAGTTTTTTACCTTTTTACACGCTTTCCATGAATTATATTTTTAGTAAAACTATAAAAAGGTGTTTTAGGTAGCAAAATAAAATACAGGCTTCCTTCATATAAGACAGACTCCTGCTATAAGCATTTATGTTATGAACAAATTTTCCTTGTTCCCAGAAATATGAACAATGAGCTGGCAACTCTCAGTTATGACAAATGGTTTATGAGAGCTGCAATTACAATACAAAGTGTGCACCTTGGTGATGCTGAGCACGACGGAAATCGAACAGCCCCTCGCAGGAAGATGTGGGTTTTCTTGACCAAGTCAGGTACCTCTGCCAGCTCATTAGCATATCTGAAATCTTGTGACTCTTGACTCTTGACCATCTATCATCTTAATCACTTCAATCAGCCAAACATTTAAAGAAGGTGCTAAAAGTTGAGGATGTAGCCTTAGGTAAGAATTGAAGCGACAGAACACAGTATTGTTACGAAAGACTTTGTGTGACTTTGATTGCCTATGTATTTATCACAATTAGTAGTTTACCAGTTGCTTAGCAGTGAAAGGGTTACAGGCGTTATAGCTCATTTCAATAATGAATTTTACGAGAATTGCCTGATTAGGTAGCGTTCTAATAATAATAGTAATTATAATAAACACATGCAAAGACCATGCCACGCATAGCCACGTTCAACCTCACAGTGCAGCTTTAAGGCACCTGCTGTGACTCCGTGCTGCCCAAGAACAACAGAATAAAGACATTGAGATGGGGATAAAGGAGCTTGTGAATGTGTTACTTACAAGCAATTTTCAAAATGTGGATCTGGATACTGTGCAGTAGTTCTGATATTCTGGACTTAGTTTTGAATTTGATCGACTCAGGGTTTAAAGGATAAGGCAGGAATTTTGCGTGTTTTGTGAAAGAAATTGGTGAAGTTCTTGTGGCTGAAGGATGCATTCTCGGTTTTTCTCATTTATGGTAATGAAGAATTCTTGGTGAGAATACTCTTTATGAGCAGGTCATCAGGAATGAGTTACACTTGTTATTGCGAAGGAAGTCTGTATTTAAACAATTATTTAATATTATAATTCATTTAGCATTTTTGATTGCTCTGTGGGTTTTTACGCTTACTGTAGTGTGCCGAAGGTGGCTACATGTTGTGGATGCGGAAGAGGGAGGCAAAGGGCGTCATTGTTGAGATGGTGGTCGAGGTGTTTGGGAGAGAACTGGTATAAAGAATGACGCATGCGCTAACACGCAAGCAGCTCCTGGGCAGCCATCGTATCACCCTACCAGACTTGACATAAACTCTCCACTATCTCTCAAGGTGATGAGCTTTCTTTGCTGGAAGCATCCATAGGAAGATGAACATCTTTCTGTGACACTCAGTAGCTCAAGGATCTCCAGCTTCCAACACATGTAGTATGATGCTTTCCCTGAATTTTCATATAAGTGCACGTTAGCTTTGCTTGTAAAACGTAAAATGTATATAATGAATTTTTATGTACCGACGGATGCGTGTCCTTCTCTAATGAACAACAAAAAGAGCCTGTTTCCTACTCGCTGTTCTCTGCAGGATATTAAAGAAAAGCACTGTTTTGGGGGAATAATGCTCTGCTAATACCCTAATTTGATACAAGTGCCAACGTCCAATGGTGCCTGTCACTTTTTACTCATTTAGAGGAATCAAATGGTGTTTGAATCAATTCGTTGCTGACATTAAGACTTCCAGGGACAGTACGTGAACTGGAAACGACAGCGATGAGTCGCGAGGTGTGTTTTTGGGCCGAGAAACTGCCGGCGCTTCATCGCTGCGCGTTACGTTTGACCGAAACCAGGTACCGTGAGGGCCGGTCAGCAACTCTGTATTTCACTCTGCCTTTGTAAGGTAAAATGCAATCAGAGAAACAGCGGAATCAGTACGACAGTTTCCAGCAATCACAAACTCTTCAGACATTCAGCTCACAGCAAAAATATGCCTTACTTTCTGCCAACACAGTCAGTAGTGGTATAAACACTGGTCGACTGAAGCGCTTTCATAAAATCCACTCTCCACAGTGCAGCAGCTATAACCTTATTGTTTCTTGCTGCCTCTACGCACAGTGACATGCATTTCGGTTTCGGTGTCGCTCGTAGAAGCGCATCGGGCGATTGAACGACATGGTGGTGCCCTCTAGAGGTATCAGTCTGCCAGCATCAGCAGCGGGGGGTTCGGGGGTGGGGGTGACAGGCTGCCCACGGGCATCTCATTAGGGAAACACAAAACTGGGCAGAGTTTCGTTAATCAGCCCCCCTCGGTGCGCGCGGCGCCAAGGGCGCAGAAACGACGCGTGGTGTCGACAGCTGCTTCCCCACTAACGCGCCCGTGTTCTTCTCTTGCAGCCGTCACCTCCGATGGTGAGGGTTTCCCTTCTTTCTAGACTCTTCTTTCCAGTGAGCCCCAGGGGGATGTAGAGAGAGGAGGGTGTCTTTCAAAGCCTCATCATGTTGGGCTTGCTTGATTTCGGCCCTTTTTCGTAATCGGATGGGGAGACAACAACTGTTTTGCACTTCTGAGGGAAAATGTTCTTTTAGCGCCTGCGGTCCCTCACTGCGGAAAATGAGATTTTATTTAATTTAATGCGAAACGAATGAAATGATGAGTTCGCATGACTAGGCTCTCTCTCCACATCTCTGGCCCACTTGCACGGTTCTGCCCGGGCCCGTCTGGGGCCCACCGCGACTCCCTGACCCCACGCCACGCCACGCCACGCCACGCCAGCATGCGCTTCTGCACGTTCACTTCCTCTCCCTAGGGCTGACATCACCTCCAGACTCGCTTCCTGTGATGCTGCGCTTGGCGTTTCTCCCTGCCACATCAGCATCTGTCAGCATTCAGCTCACCTCACCCTGTTTGAACTCGCCGAGGTTTCCGTCAGACCAAAGCGTGCCCATGCGCACCTACCTGGCTGCCAGGTACAGGTGTGAACTTTGCAGCTCCTGTTCACAGGCCTCTGGAGGACATGTGTGCCGCTTAGGGAAGTCACTTGCATCCTGTAAGGTTCCTGCACCTGCATTCTTTAACTGGTCCTGGAGGGTTGCATTCAGGAGGTTTTATCCCACCCAGCAGTAAATTACCTGATGTCACTTATTCTCTTCTTGGCCCCTATTTAATTTACTTTCTAAACTCTTTGTGGTGGAAGGTGAGCTGACAAAGTTACTGGTTTTGACTCTCCTGGACCAGAGCTGATCCGCCAACATTTTGTCTAATGTAAAAAAAAATCTCAGCAGTATGGGTGTGAATAATAAACTGATCCTTGAATGTATTAGAATACACTGTACTACGGTAAAGTTAGTTAATTTCAGTTAGTGTGTACAACTGCAGATCCCCCGTCTACTTTTATATTTTATTTTTTATAGTAGCACTGCACAGATGCAATATTAATATTTTGTTCCTCCAGTGTGTTGATCGCTAACAGTCTTTCTTCTCTTTCTCTTTCTTGCACACATTCTTCCGAAGATGACCGGCATTACTCAGGTAAGAGCAAGGGTTTATTTGAGAACTCTAGTCACTCCTTATATAACAAGACGAATAGTCCTCGCTATATTGTGCCCCACTTTATCTTTTTAACAGATATTCTGCTCCTTCTTCGTGACCTTGTTTCACTAAAAATACTTTAAGCGTGCAGATATATCCCTAGACCAGGGATGCATTTTTTCTCAAAACTGAAAACTACAAAAAAAAAAGAAGAAAGAAAAAAAAAAAGATGGTTTTGTATCTATTCTTGAAAATTGTCTTTGTGTGTTTTTAGAAGTTGCTCCCTGCTACGGTTATGGTCATTTTATGGAATTGCCAAAATGTACACACAGCACTGTTAATTTTGTACTGAAACTTAATAAATTAATCAGAAAAAATTGTTAAGAATTACAATGGAATATTCATATACAGTCATGTTTGGATAAGAAGGATAAGATTAAATTTAAAAAGTACTACTTGAAATGCGTGTGGGGGTGCAGTGGCGCAGTGACGCAGTGGGTTGGACCGGGGCCTGCTCTCCAGTAGGTCTAGGGTTCAAGTCCCGCTTTAGGGTGCCTTGTGACGGACTGGCGTCCCATCCTGGGTGTGTCCCCTCCCCCTCCGGCCTTTCGCCCTGTGTTGCCAGGTTAGGCTCTGGCTCCCTGCAACCCTGAATGGGATAAGCAGTTCCATGGAGACCCCCTTCACTTTTTGCCTATGGATGGTGTTGGCCAGACATACTACTAGTGTCCCACTAAATGTGTCTTTTACAAAAAGTATGAATTAATATAGGACAACATTTTTTTTTAAAAAAATCCTCTATTCTTACCTGTTTCCCCCCAGCATAAAGATTAAAGCTGAGTAACACTGCATGCTGTCATACTTTCCATTGTGTCACATCACTGCACACATTGAAAATTCACAATTATTTCTTATGGGAATAATAGTTCCCCGTGTAGGATCCTCAGAAGTCGCTCGTTGTGGTCCGGTAGCGGAGCCCTGTGGGTCTTTAGAAATGATTTTCTCATCACGTGTAATGACATGTACAGCATTTCTTGTAATATCCACACTTCACCAGCAGGGGTCACCAGTTCCCTGTTTGTTGCCTCTTGTTTTCACGTCTCCATCGACAATAAATCCGTACGGTAGTATTTTTGTCATATTTTCTTGCTCGAATACATGTGTAATTCCATCTGTAGTAATCACAGTAAATTTGTTATTTACCTCAATTGTGATTTACAGTCCCGGCGAGGAAATTAATGACACCGCAAAGACTCAATACATTTTCCGCAAGATCATGTGCGTGTTTAGTTGTGTTATTATGACATTAACTAAGCATTTTGATAAACTCACAGCACCGAACAAATTGTGAATAGGCCTGAATTTGTTTTTCCATTCTTGTGTCACTCTTACACTGTTACATTTGGAAAATTCTCATTCTGTTATGTGCTCTTCTTCATAGTTAAACAATACATTTACATTTTACATTTATTCACTTAGCAGACACTTTTCTCCAAAGCAACTTACAATGGATACTATGTAGCGTGATCAGCCCACACACCTTATTCACCGTGGTGCCTTACACTGCTAGATACACTACTTACACTGGGTCACTCATCCATACATCGGTGGAACACACTCTCTCTGTGTCACTCACACATGAATACATGAATTCCTATGAGTGCCATTGACTCCAGGCCCGTCCGCTGCTCTCGGACACAATGAATCCTGTATCTATATATTTCTTTGTTCTCCGGCCTATTGCTGACTGCTCTGCACAGCATGGCTACAGAAATACTACAGTATTTACGGTCAGTTCCGACAGCAAGTCTGAAGGATTGTTGGTCATTTTAGAATTTGGCAACATTAGACTTTCGTGTCAATAGGTCACAATGATGGAATTTATGATTTCTACATGCATAAATCTAAAGTTAAATGTGTACTTGCCCTTTATGCAAAGGAAGGAGGAAACATTGACTATGTATTTTTGGGCCGGTGGCAGACAAGGGGGTGGGAACCATGTAGTTGCTAATCTAGAACATGCTCAATTTACCTTGTCCTTTGCTCAGCTAAACTGCCTTTATGGTTGTCATCTCAGGCTTTTTGAAGGAAGTGACTAAAAATATAATGTACCTGAGACCGTCAAGACGGAAAAAGCATCATTGTAAAAACTTTGCTGGTTGGGGATGTCAGCCGGTGAAGATGCATGCTGAATTTGAGGGTCGTTTTGTCCAGTGCAGCTTTTCAGAAACGTTTTCTAGGCATCAGGTGTGTCTTTGATTGAAAGAGTTAAAATAAAGTTAATTCTCTGACCTCCAGAGTTCATTTTAACATTTCAAATGTTAAAGATTTTATTTAAGATTTTATTTAAAAAAATTTCCCTGTTAATAATTTATCCTTAAGTTCTGTATTTACTTTTCATGCAGTACTTTAGTCTTCAAAATACCAGAGTGTTTTCTGAAACTGCAAGGGCTGTTTAGAGCAGTGCTATGTTTGTGGATGTGTCAAGTGATAATGGTTGGAGACTGGCCGCATTCTCCTTTGCAAGGTGTGTTCATTGTACTTCTCCCTATAGATTTTAGGTTCCCTGTGCACATGTATAAAAACCTGACCCTGTATGCGCTGGCTAGAAAATAACACAGCGTTTCTGTACAGCAGGTTACAGCAGCAGAAAGGTAAATGAAAGCCTGAGGCTTGGAGAACATTGTGGTGAAATGGAAAGCTTATATTTTGTTCATAGTCACTATTAAATAGATGCTGGAGTCCACTACAATGAAGGCACTTGAACAAAGTACTTTGTAAATCGAATTATGTGTAATATCAGGTTGCCCTGCTCCTTTATGTACCACCTGTGCCAGAGGGTCCGATTACAGTGCTACGCATCATCAGTTGACATTTGACATAGCGGCAGGGCCCAACACCGCCGACTGGACTGGAAGAGCAGAAAGTCAGTAGGAAAGAGGATCACAGCCATAGCACTGAAAAGCAGTGATTCAAGGAAAAGTTTCTCGTATTGCAGTGGAAGCTACAGAACTAGGTCAAAAAGGGCAAAAAAATATATTTTAAATCATACTTCTGTCTTCTTGCAATAATCGACCGTTCGCAATGTACTGTTACGTTGTTGTCCCTTTGTGATGTCATTAGTCATTTTGATGTATTGACCTGAAGGAGAAGCTTCTGTCTCTACATGCAGTAGTCATTGGCTTTGTCTGCCGGTTGTCCCTGAAGGATTTCAGAGGAGGGATAGTCAGGACTACAAAAGGCTGTGGTGGGCATTGATTTACAATGACATCCTCTGGAAAAGACACCATGATGGAGCTATTTATACGCCGAATGATATTTACATCCATTTATCTGACACCTTCCCCAGAGGACCTTATACCATCATCATGGTAAAGATATGATTCATGCAAATATCAAAGAAACATCAGCTGTATCCTCTTCAATAACACAAGATATTGTGATATTGTTTTAATAGGAACAACGTGTAGCTGCATGCAGGACTACTGGGTGCTTTAGGTAGTTTAATGACATACTAGATATTAAGCGTAGTTTTCTTACAGCAACACTTGTGGCCATTTGTGGGGTGGAGGCGGCCATGTGGGCAGAACAGAGGCACAGGACAGCAGGGGTTTTAAAAAACTGGGCTTTTAATGAGAGAAAAGGTTATGTGGGCCTTTAAAATAGAAACAAAAACATGGTGAGTTAAAACACCCACCAGATTCCAAAACTAGCCAACAAAAGTTGATCTTCACACTATAACTCAAGGAGACTGTTTTGTCTCCGTTAGTGTACCTGGTGTTTTCTCAGGCCTCGCGATGGACGGAACGAGGGGATGGCATGTTAAACGCTGTGTTTGAATGAGATGGGGCAATTAGTTACGTGGGTCGGAGGGTCAAAAAGTAAGGCGCCGCGATGGTTCTGGTTGGAGGTGATCCAGCCTTCCATGGACGCTGTTCAGGACATTTGCACATTCTAGTAACGGTTCATTTGTTGTAGGAGAAAACGAGCTTATTGTTTGGGGCGAAGCCCAGATCCTTGCTAACCTGGGAGACTGGAGCAGGACGCTTCTCATGAAGATAGGGATGTAAAGGTGTGCTGCCTGTTTGCGTGTCTGAAAAATAACTCAAACTCTGAGGGACCGAGCAGGATCTGTGAGGGAAACTCGGAGGTCCGAAAGAGATGCCTGCGAGTCAGAAAAAAAAAAAACTTATGATGATGGCATCTGCAGTTTTGAGAACTGAGAAGAAGAAACGCCTTAGTATGGTTTTAGGGGATTCAACTCGAGGGGTATTAACAGATGGTGGTTCACGTTCCCTGACTAGAAAGACAGTAAGACTGTACAGGCGAATCCCATCGTGTTCACGGAAGACGGGCGTATGATTAGGGCAATCAAGGTTGTAGATGGTAAGGAGACGTGAGACAGGGAGCTCCTGCAGGGAGACGAGCTGTTGTATGGGCTGCACTTGGACGATGGGAAAGACCTGGCTGAAGTACAGACCCCGAGTTGAGCGTAGGGCCCCAGGAGGCTGCGGGACAATCACTTATGCAAAACGTTATATGGAGCTCAATTAAGTCATACATCCTGCGCAAATTGGGCTGCTCATTCCCCGAAGACCGTATGATTTTTCAGGAGCGCGGTGAATACGGGCTGTGGATTAACACCGCACGCTAATAACGGCACATTGTATACGAGGGCATTGGTGTTCTTATTGCGCTGCGGGGAACAGAGCCTCGTACAGCTTAACGGTTGCCTTTCCAACAGCACTTTAGTTCTTCTGTACCAAGTACGGATGAAACTCAGCACTGCATAGCTTAAGATGTTTGGCAAGAATACATACAAAGTGAACTGTGTTCATTTCTTTAAATAGCAGAGTTTAGAATATTTCACACGCAATCCTGTTGTATTCTGAGAAGTATGTTTGGCAAGAGAGTGTGACTCGATGGTATGACTGCTGGTCATGTAGCTTTTTCTGGTCCAAATTATCTTTTTATGTTCACATGTGGAATTGAAGTAAACCACAGAAGCAAAATGTACTGTCTATTAAAATGAGACTTTATGTAAATTGTGGAATATTTGGAATGACTAACAATGAGAGTGACTAAAAGACTAAGTGAAATGCAAAAAATATTATAAGATATATAACTCAAAATGCGACATGTTGGCGCAGCAGGTGCTGCGGTTTCCTCGCGGCACCTGGCCTGCTCAGCTAAAGGTTCAAATCCAGCTCAGCCTGTGCGCAGTTTGCACGTTCTCGTCGCGTTTGCGTGGGTTTCCTCCCACGGTACAGACGTGTGCTTCAGTTTAGCCGCCGACTGTAAATTCCTCGTAGTGTGTGAATGTGTATGGGTGGCCACCCTGCAATGGACTGGCGTCCCATCCAAGCAGTGCCTTGCTCAGCCTCGTACCTTGCGTTCTCTGGATCGCCGCAAACCCGCTCTGGGCAAGCAGTTGGTGACAGTGAGTGAGTGAGTGAGTGAGTGAGTGAGTGAGTGAGTGAGGGAGGGTAACTGTAAACCTAGAGAGATCCTATTTAGAGACCTTAATGCAGTATATTTTAGCACACTACGATAACGCTCCTTGAATTTCCAATATATTTCTTAGTGAGACTGGCTTGAAGAAGATCTGTTTATACTTCCAGAAGACACTCTTTGCGGAGAGGAGCATCCTGGAGAGATTCCTCATCATTTCGAGGTGCTCTCGGGTCACCGGCTACCGCAGGGCTTGGCAACAAAACCGCTGTTCAACACACGTCTCGGCTCGAGCGGCTGTTTGCGAGAAGAGGTCGCGCCGCCGCCGCTGCTGCTGCTGCTGCTGCTGCTGCTGATGCTGATGCTGGAGCAAAGCGATGCTAAATGCAGACTCACTGCAGGCCACAGCTCACCGCAGGACATGCGTCACTGGCTCCCGACGGAGGGGTCCCGCAGGGGCTGATCCGAAGCCCACCTCTGCGATACGCCACCCTCCACCATTATGTCTGAAGGTGGGGAGCCACATATAATGGGTGGACGGATTTTCATCTGACGTTTCGCTGTTTGAGAGACACAAAACACGCCGCACACTCTGCAACATGTTTCCACATGGGGGCAATGTTACATTTTACATAAACGATCGCAGCCTGCCGCGAACGGCAAGTAACAGCGTGACCTTGTAAAACAGCTGTAAGATAGGTGTTAAAAATGTGCTATTCTTTGCAGGAAGTCATTTTTTCACGCTTCTCAAAATACAACAGGGTTCCATGCAAAAATGTTGTGCGTTTTATTTCAAGAAGCAACAATCGTTCACTATTAGGGCACATAATCCTGCTCAATTTATGAATTTTCCTGCTTAGGAAAACATAAACGTAGATGGCCAAATATAATTTTGAGTTTTCTTTATTCGCTATATGATCATTTGCATTAACGTATAGTATAGGCGAATGTTTCTCACCACTTGGTTGCCGAGTTAAAAATGGGAAAAGACACGAACATCGTGGTCTTTCTATGCACTCAAGTTGCTCACAACATCAGCAACCTTGTTTGTAACTGAATGCGAAGCAATTTTTAGAACAGTGTAGGCCTGATGAGGAGTCGGTAAATGCATCAGTGACGGTCGTTGCAGTTAGAGCAACATTACGTGACATCCTGAGCTCTTCGTTCACAGGCGTGTTGGACGTTCAGGCTGCGTTGAGGCGTCCGGTGAAGATAATCGTTCATTGCAGTGTCTGTATTTAACACTTTTCTCCCAGGTTGACGCACACCGTGGCGTCGCGCTGCAGGATTAGCGAGGTGAATTAGGCAGTCCTGCTAACCTGTTACCGCGATCGTTATTTCACACCATTAGCCCCTAACACCCGGCACCGACGCTCGCCACATTTCATAGCATTGCTTCATGCGCGTGGAAAGCTTCTGCACTTATCTACTGAATAAAAACGTACGGTGCGAGTAGCTCCTCGGCAGATTTGCGCAAACCTTTGGTGTATTTGCATCCGTTGAATCATATTCTTCGTACATCTTTGCGATTCTCCTGAACGGCTGGATACACAATGAAATTGAGATCAGTCTTAGAGGCTTTTGTTCACAGGTCGTCCCGCAGTGTCGGTCGGTATAGTTCACATCCATTGAGGTGCGTATCCAAAGTGCGCGTTCTTGCGCTCCGCGTTTGATCGGTCCTTTTCGCCTTCTATAAATCGCGAAACGCTGTGAAGAAGATCAGGTGTGAGGGCAAATGTTTTGCTAATACGCTGCCGCACACCTCATTTTACACCACAAAGACTCAATTATCTCATTGTCTGGGAATTACAGTTCCGCCTCAAGAGAAACGCTTGCATGAAGGAGACAAGAAAAAGGAGGAGTAGAAATCTGTGGCTTCAAACCCAGAGACACTGAAAGCTTTTTGCCATGAATTTGTAGTTACATCTATAAAAAAATCATGCTGCAGATGAAATATACCAGCAAAAACCTTCAACATGTCCTCAGCAAGAATTATACATATTATAAAAACTTTACAGCGATCATAAATAAAAGCTTTGTCTTTTCCCCTCACTAACTGTGTTGGACTGTCTATGCTTAGGGTGGAATGATGATTTAAAATAATGAAGAAATTTAGTTCAAAAATGTTTTTATATGCATCTCGAACAGCTGCTCAACCGGAGCGTGTGCATTATACAGCTGGGTGCTGTAATGTCCCCACCACATGATTCCGCATCCCTCATTTCGTACGCTGCATGTTTCACACTCGCTCTCTGTGCATCGCGCCACCGAGGAAGCAGGGCCTCTTGATGTGGCATCACCTCCCACTTACTGCAATCTCAGCAGAGAGAGCCTACTTAGCCTCTGTGTACTGTGTGTGTGTGTGTGTGTGTGTGTGGGCTGACTCCAGTTAAAACACAGTGCAGTCCTGGCTGCCATCGAGCAGACACTTTCTCGGTGAGCATCTCAGAGTAGAATGCGGTAGTCATGGTTTACCCAGAACCAGGAAAGACTTGTATTCCAGGGCAGAAGCTATGTGTTTGCCATCTGTGTGTGATGTGTGTGAAATCACACACACACACACACACACACACACACACACACACACACATTTTCAGAACCGCTTATCCCATACGGGGTCACGGGGAACCAGAGCCTACCCGGCAACACAGGGCGTAAGGCCAGAGGGGGAGTGGACACACCCAGGACGGGACGCCAGTCCGTCGCAAGGCACCCCAAGCGGGACTCAAACCCCAGACCCACTAGACAGCAGGACTGTGGTCCAACCCACTGCGCCACTGCGCCACTGCACCCCCTTCGTGTGTGAAATCACTGTTCACTTATTAAATCTGATCTTTGCTTTTATCCTACCTGCTCAGATTAAATAAATCAAGGGTGATCTCTCTCAATGTCTTGCTCAAACACACACGCACATTATTATGCAAAATATTCTTCTGACCTTATTTCCCTAACTTTATTTAGGCTATAAATTAATGCTCTATCTGTGATAAGTTGCATTTATTGTATTGTAGTTTATTTGAACTATTGTAGTTTATTCAAGGTTCGGTGAATGGCCTCTACTTATTTTTAAGCTTGGACTGTCGCAAATCAGTTTTATTTTTTCATGCGAACAATAATTTGACCACTGGCAAAGCATTTTTTAATTATGCTGTTTATAAAAAACATGTTTTATTTTGCATTTGTTGTGTTACATGACAAATAAAATCCGTTAGGCTGGGGAGTGATTCTGTCGTAACCATTGTTTAGAAGTTTGGTTTTTCACCTTGGGGTGCCTTGCGGCGGACTGGCGTCCCGTCCTGGGTGTGTCCCCTCCCCCTCCGGCCTTATGCCCTGTGTTGCCGGGTTGGCTCCGGTTCCCGTGACCCCGTGTGGGACAAGCAGTTCAAAAAATGTGTGTGTGTGTACACTTTATAGCATTAAATATTTTATAGCATCTTTTGTGTAAAGCCCTCAAAGTGTTTAATTATTTGATAAAAACAGAAATACTATGATTTTTCCCAATGTATTACTTTGGACAGAAATATTTAAATTTAATCAGAAAGACAGCTTAATGTATTGAATGAACATTACATCATAAGACCCAGGAATGGCAGCTGAAGTGTTATGTGAAGCAAGTTGGACCCTCTCATAGGCAGTCTGGGAAATTAGAGTGCATTTGATCAAAGTGCTGCAAAGTACATTAACATTATTACATTGACAGAGAATCGGAGAGGGGGATGAGTGAGACGGGTGGGGGTTGGTAGTATGGTTGCAGAGTGACGGAGCGAGAGAGAGAGAGACGGAGTACGTTACCCCTGACTTTACTCTACTGAAGAAATGGATAATGTGGGACAAATAGGAAGAGGAGTTAGAAAAACGCAGAGAGCATATGCACCGGACTGTGTGTGGCTGCAGTGTTTGACTGATGTGTGAAATGTTCTCGGCTCTTTCAGGCCGCCTGTTTGTTGTGTAGGTGCACGGGCTGTCCCTTGTTCTTGACATCAAGAGCCAAAAAAGCCAGCGAATGAGGATTAATTGTTGCTGCGTCTCCCACATGTGCTTTATTGACGAAGGATGACGAAATTGTGAATGAGACACGACGAACTGTCTGCAAGGTGTTCGATGGTGTCAGCTTTGGGAAAAAAGTTCAAGACATCTTGAATGAAGAGCCTGAATAGGCAGACTTGTATTTGCAGACGACGCAATGCACGGGTTTTAGCTCAAAGCAAAACAAAACTTGTGGAAATTCGCATGCAGACTGCAAATATCTTGTACGAGGGAAATATCGAAAATGGCTCTTCGGTGGACTGTGCCTTCCAGAAACAGATTGCTCTGCTTCAGCTCCCGCAGCAGCTGCCGGCACTGCTAATGTAGTGAGCGTGTAGCACTAGGCGCTGAACCTCTGCTGGCTTCAAAAGGATGACCGAGTGAGAGGGGTCATCCTGCAGCACATCCGTAACAATCAACACATAGCAGGAGAACAAAAGCCCAAGGACTTGCTGTCCCTTGAATGACCCTTAAGGAGCCCTCTATGACCTGTGACCCAGGAGACTAAGTTCAATGATAAGACTGGAAGATGTATAATTAGGGGGTCACGGTGGCGCAGCGGGTTGCACCGGGTCCTGCTCTCCGGTGGCTCTGGGGTTTGAGTCCCGCTTGGGGTGCCTTGCGGCGGACTGGCGTCCCGTCCTGGGTGTGTCCCCTCCCCCTCCGGCCTTACGCCCTGTGTTACCGGGTTGGCTCCGGTTCGCCGTGACCCCACTTGAGACAAGCGGTTCAGAAAATGTGTGTGATGTATAATTACATTAAGACTCGAGGCCCAGAGTTTAGAGTGTGACACTGTGGTTGACAGAGTTCAATTTCACACACCCCCCACTAGGCTGAAGTAAGAACCATGGGACAAAGCTAACAGTAGCCCGCTGATCACATGAGTGGTGCTTTTTCCTCTGTATTTTCTGTAGGGTTTTTCTTCTCCTAAAGTCTCTGTGGGAACCAGCAGGTGGAAAAGGCTGTCAGCCTTTTTAGATTCCACCCTGAATACGAAGGAGCACTGTCCGTGGTGCTAATTTTGCGCCCGATAGCAACGATGTTGATCGGACAGCCTCTCGGTGCAAAAAACACACACATTTCCCAAAATGCCGTGGGTCCTCGCATTCAGTTAGAAAGCTAAAGTGAAGTAACAGCATAGCATTATTTGAAGATTATGCTATGGCTTTTGTTCTCTCCCGGCTGTGGTGTCTTCCGGGAGGATAATACTTAAGTGCACATGACACATTTTAAGAAATGGTCTGAAAACCATTTGGACAAAGCAGCGTGTTTTTCAAAGCCCCCGTGACCAGACTGAAATGTAATGGATGGTAAAGGGATTTTTGCAGGAAAGTTCCACACTACATGTGGCATTAAACTGTGAAGTCTCAGCTCAGTGTTTTCTCTCTGCACTTCTACGTATTGAATCGCTGGTAGACACTTTATCAGTTTAACTTGGCACAAAATCCGGGACTTATTCTGAATGAGGGGCGGTGTGCTTTGATTAGTGGACGAGCTGTTAAAAAAAGAAAATAGAGCAGAGGGCAGCTTAGAGGAACAGGCTGCTTAAACAGCAGGTATGCCAGTTGAACAGGACCCGGTGAAATTTCACACTCCAGTTCACTAAAGAAGTACGTTCCAGATTCTCCTCAACACAGCCAGTTTTGATGATTCCCTATGCAACCCTTATGAAACATTAAAGCGGCACCATTCTCAGCCAATGGCTGTCATGTCAAATGCACAGTATCATGCGTTTTTTTACTTCTGCTGCTTCTCGTGTAAAACAGTAGTGTTGCTACATAGCATCAGTGTATTTTGTGTATAAATTTCATAACATGTGCAACCTGACTCTGCAGCAGCACCAATCCAGAGATATATTGTCTATGTACTGCGTAATCTTTCCGATGGCTGGAGCTGAGAATGCAGATAACCTGTTTCATGATATATTCCGGCAAAACGGGGAGGTTGATTAAACCATGGATGAAGTAAAGCTTGAGAGGAAGACAATTGCTGGCTCAGACACAAGAATATGACCATGGGGATGAAACTGTAGGATGCTTTGGCCCCAGTCCTGTGGTTAATTATGTAAATGAAACATTTTGTTGAAGCACATCTGATTTCCATCCTTTCTATAAATTGTGATCAAGAAACAAGTTACAGAAGGAGTGGTGCTGTCTTTTTCCCTCACAAATGTAGGACGAGTGCTCTCGTTTCATCAGCCAAGACAGGCTCCGAGGAAGAGACCAAATGGCCTTTTTACTCATGGAAAAATTATATACCAGTACACTGGCTTATGGGAAAGATCAACTAAAAATGTTATACCAGTATACCCCTCCTATGCGAAGGAGTGACTAAACATGCACTTTTTAGAATGACAGATACACAAGACAGGAGCATAGCGGTAATAATAGGATCCCCCGAAAAAGAAGCTCAGCTAATATTGGGAGTAAAAGTACAGCCATAGAAAACTGTGATCACTGAGATAGAAAACCATTGGTGTGAGCCCATCAGATTGCACATGCATAATTTAAACATGCATGACACACATTTTCTTTTACCAGACACCCATCCTTTCATTTACCGATCAATGTGGGACCTTCACATCGCACCTTGCTTTTAACACACGATTCCCAATCCGACCCAAAGGAAACCGAGGACTGAAGGGAAGCTGACAAACATTTAGCCAGTTTCCCTGTATGGTTGAATGGGTTGTTTTGAAATAACATTTACCTGTTGGGATATCCCTACAGGGGGTCTCTTCCAACCTTTCCTTCTAGGGAGAATAAATCACATGCGCGCGCGCACACACACACACACACACACACACACACACACTGACGCACCCCTACAGCCCCACCCAAAACACTTTAACTCGCAGGCATTTTGTGAAGGGAAGACAAAATATTGTTTCTGACACTTTACTACATCCATGTAGTAAAACAGACGGAAAGGATGAATAGTAACAAGAGCTTTTTACTCAGTCTGGGGTACAGGGTGTGTAGGTAGGGTGGTCCTGTGGGATTGCGGGCAAGGAAAAGTGATGGGGACAGTTTGGGACAGGGAGTAAAAACACCCCCCCCCCCCCCCCCCCATTGCGACTCTGCACGCTGGAGGAGGTGGACTGACGGTAAAACCTGGGGAAATGAGGTACAGGACTGCGAATGCGGAGCGCATTTTGAGGCGGACAGTTGGGGAGAGACGAAACAAACAGTCCATGATCTCCATCCATCCCTCTCTCCTCCTTCCTTCCTCCCTCCCTCCCTCTCTCTCTCTCTCTCACACACACACACACAAACACAGCCACACGCGCACCGGAGCCTTCCTCTCCTCACACACTCGCTGTGCGCTGCAGCGAACGACAGGACACGCAGTTTTGTACCCCAGACTCAGTGCTTCTCCACCTCGGGCGGGTTCCTTCGGCTTCGTCCGCTTTTGCCTCGCTCTCCTCCGGACGCCGGGCGGGAGGGATTATAAACTGCGAGCGGGGATCCTGCGCTCCGACCTCCGTCTCCGTCTCCTCTCCTCTCTCGCTCGCTCGCTCGCGCACTCAGCCGCGCTACCGCACAACCGCGGACGGGAGGACAGTAGCGCTCGAGTCGCAGCATGAATCCTAAGCAGGAGCGGCTGCCTTATTAAAAATCATGACGCGAGATGCTCCGCTCGGTCCGCTCTCCAACTTGATGATTATATGAATGTTCCGAGCGGTCATGACATGGGGGGGGTCGGGCAGCATCGCTGCCGGCTTTGAAGTGTGAGTAAAGTGCGAGCAAAGCTGGGAGCGCGGCGGAGGGGACAGGTGAGGTGTGGACTGGAGGCTAAGCTCGCTTCTCGCCCCGCGTCCCCCGTCCCGCGTCCCTCTCCGCTCCCGTCCAGCCTCCGCGGACGCGCCGCTACCCGGCGGAGTCGCCGCGGCGCCGCCGCGCGCTCCACCCGCGCAACCGTCACGAGGCGAGCAGGACAGGAGCTCGCGCCGCCGCTCGGACGTGTCGCCTGTCGCCGCGCGGCCCCGAAAGGGTTAAGGAGCAGCGGACTCTTTTCTTAATGCGCGCGTGGAAAAGGATCAGATTATTACACACATCGAAGCTGAAGTTGGCTCGCGCGCTGCTGCTGTCAAGCGGCACCGCGTAGATCGATACTGCGCTCCAATCCCGCCGCGTCTTGACCTTTCAGCCTGAGCTCCTTCCTTCCTTCCTGCGGGAAGAAGTCCAGCTGATTGATTGCAGTTGATCGATTAGTGATAGGCAGCGCCGGCGATCAGTGTCAGTCAGTGTCACCCTTTGCCCGTCGGCTGTGTTCGCGGTTGTGTTTGTGTCGGCCGTTCTAACACGTGTTGAACACACACCCTTGGCTTGGGGACACACACACTTTGAATTCGCAGCGCTCACCAGACCGAACAGATGCGCGTACGACGTGATCGGCTACCCAAGCGCTTTAAGTGTTGTGTTTATGTGCACAAATGAATCCTGATTATTACACCAAGTCATTTAAGCGTTTTTCAGAGGACAGATTAGAACTACCATAGCATTTGTAACGTTTTATACAAGTTTTGTACAACTGTGTTTCAAACTATAGTAGTGTACATACTGTAATGCTGGCACTTAGGGAAATGTAGGTAGATGACTGTTTTCTTTAAACGCAGAAAGGTATATTTCCTTTAACACACCTTGGTTCAAAGTAACCTCTTCGGAGCGCCGCTCTTACTCGTTTCGTACATAGTTTCGTAGTTGGCGTAGCTTCGGTAACAAGGCGCTAATTCTGGACTGTCCCAAACCTTGAAGACCCATGGGAAAGATGGCAGTGCTGGGCCGGTGTCTACGGAGAGGTGTCCACTTCTGGGGCCATCAGAGGCTGTTCTTCACTGCCGTCTCCTTCCTTCTCCTCTCCTGGTCCTGCCCATCCTCAGGCAAAAAGAAACTCTACATCGGTGCCCTGTTCCCCATGAGCGGCGGCTGGCCGGGCGGACAAGCGTGTCTCCCATCAGCTCAGATGGCTTTGGAGCTGGTCAACAAGAGGACTGACATTTTACCAGATTATGAGCTGGAGATGATATACTATGACAGTAAGGTGAGTGCCCTCACTGCTCCAGAAGTTCCGTCACTGCTTCTCATGGACTTACTTTGCAGCAAATGACAAATCAAGTAATGAACTAAAATGAATGGACCTCTAAGAATTTCCAAGGATTTAAACATGAATATGGGCATTTGCATGACCTTGCTCCATGAGTTGCTTAGATTGTCTTGTGTGTTTATGTCTCAGTTACTGAACTGTTGGTTGATGTGTTGTCACATATCATTTTGAACCACGGCATTGTGACTCTCAAACCCTGTTTAGCTTTCAGGAGGATTAGTGTTTTGACGTTGACGTTGTCATCATCCTCATGTGCTGTCGGAATATAGATCTGATCACTGCTTTACTAATATTGTCATTGGCATTAATCTATGTTCCGTTCTTCTGTTAAACCATCAGACTAATATTCCCATTTGTGTAATGAGCACATGTTCTTTTCCAAAGTGTGTTACATAGTTTACAGCGGAACTCGTGATATAGGTATAGTGGATTTTAGTTATACAGTCTGTTTTCGGTTAAGTGTTTAAAGTCTCAAGTGAGTGTTTTGCCTCACCACCTCAGTAACACAGAGACTGACAGTAATAGTGTATTTCTTGATCTTAATCAATCAAACTACTTCACATGCACATATACAGAAATACACATTTTTTGCACCATCACTTCTTATTTAATTTCCTTTAAAAAGTGTTTCAATCAATTGGAAAAATCACAAATAAATAGTAATTCGGGAAGCCCGTTTTACAAGAAAATCTAAAAGTAATGATCGATGCTTTCCTTAATTAACACCAGAATAGTACCGTAGAGCATATTCAGCGGGAGGCCTGTACGGGAACGCTGAGCGCTGCCTTTCTCAGAGGATGCTGGTGCACTCTTTTGCACGTTCTCCTGCACTCCCACCATTTTCTCACTTGTACACCGAGTTCAGTTCTTCTAAATCACCATCATTTCTGCACTCCGCCTCCTTCTACCTTCCTACGCAGTCACAGTGGAGCGCAGCAGGGCATGCATACATACAAGTGAAGAAATAGTTAACTGCATTGTGCTTTTTTGGTAAGAGCTTTGTTCCGATTGGTTTAAATGGTTCTGCATTGGAACCCCACTTCAAAGCAAGGGGGAGCACGGGTTGGCATGGCAACAGTTGCCAATGCATTCGCAGTTGAAACAAACATCTATTTACACTTCAGATTCGAAATAAAACGTACCCGATTGCGGAAAGATCGAGTCTGTGATTAGACAAGCATTATTAATGCCTTGGTCCTGTGGTCCAGTAGAATTACATCAACTTTTTAGGGAGCATAAATCCCATGTGTTGTGCTTACACAGCAAACACAAGATTATAGTTATTTTTATGCCTTACTTTACTCTCATCATCAGACAAGTATGGATATCATTTTTGAAAGTCTTCACAATTTCCCGTTAACAGTTTTGTGTTTTGGGGATTCTGCAGACCTGACAAGTATTGTCAATTAGGTCTGATATCCATTTGCTGCTTATTTCTTGCTGTCTTTCAGATTTGTTCAAACTGACATTTACAGTTCTTCCACTTTCCTTACAGGGCATATAGTGTAAATATGCTTGATTTTACTAACTAGCCATCTGGCTAGCGATCTCTTTTTACCTTCATGTATACATTTAGTTGCTATAGGGACATCTGTTGCTGCAGTGTTGCTTTTGAAATGGAAAAAAACTGGTTATCAAATTCTTTCAAACCTTTAATTTCATCTCTTTTGTGGTATAGTAATATAATGTACATGCATTTGTTTGTCTAGCAATAAAAGCGTTGAACGCATTCAGATACAATTTGTATGATAAGAAATTAAGCTCGTTTAAATCACTTATCATTTTCTCTACGCAATGCTGTTATGACTGTTTACAAAGCTCCTGAACCGCAGACATACTGAGCTTCTCTTGACTGTTACCATGGCTGTATCAAAGCTGACAGCAAACTTTGATCAATTATTAACTGAGACAGAGAGATGGAGGGGAGCGAGAGAGAGACTTGTGAGATATATGTATTTTTTCCGCTTTAAACTGGCTGTGGGTACACGTTCACGTGGTCTGACCTCAAATCAATCGTCAAGTACAGTCATACCCTGAAATATATCATCTGTTTAGATGGATTTGTATTGTTTTTGTCTGAATCATACCGTTACCTTTCGGAGTATTTGAACAAACTCAAACTGCATGTATTACTGAGATATGAGGGACGTTTGCCCTGTTTCCACCATAAGTCATCCTGTCTCGGTACTTGTTTTGAAATCGTACGTTCCAGGGTTATTTTTTACTTCTCTGCTAGAGACAGTTATTGAATTTGACACATTCGCAGAGTCTGGAGCAGCCTTGGCTGTCACTTTTGCTGATTTCCATGTAATTTCCGGTAAGGAGAGCCAATGGCCATTTCCCCGTGTATCCAAGTGTTCAAAACACGGTCACGCATGTCATCACGGGTATGTTAGAGTCTGCGTGCATCCGCTGTGGATTAGCCAGGAAAAGATGTCCATGAAAATAAGTGACAGTTGGAAGAATTTCATTGTTGAATCTGCGTTCTACCGAACCGTTTTTACAAGATTAAATCCATTTGGAACTTGGAAACAGAAGTCTCCCCCTCACCTCTGAATCATCATTCATGCGTCAAAGTCTATTGGATCCAGACAGATTCAAGCGTTTAAAGATGGTTTTGCTGGAGGTTAAGATTCCGACCTAGAAGCAATCATTTTAACGTGACTTGACTCCGCGGTTATGATGTTTATGAGATGTTCTTGGCGAGCTGTCAGCAGTAGACACTTCTCATAAGTCGTGCAGTTTTATTAATGACCCAGGCAGGTGTAAGTGAAGGGGCACACAATGCAGATGGTACATCTCCTAGCGTGCTTATAAGAGGGAATGATATTTATCCAGCTGGGTTGGACACCTGTTCACTTCAGATTGTCATAGGCAAGACTGCTCAGGTGGGCAAAAAGTTCACGGTGTTATTTGTGTAGACCATGGGTATGAATGGTATGAGTTAAACAGTCGGTGTGGTTGTGCTCCCTGAGAAGCAGCCAGTCTACCTTATGGCTACCACTGCAACCCATACCAAGTCCATCTTTGGAATGCCAAACCATTTCTGTCCTTACTGTTGAAATGTTTTTTTGTGATTTTTTTTTTGTTTTGTTTTGAATGATTGTTGATTATGGGGAGTGCGGTGGCGCAGTGGGTTGGACCACAGTCCTGCTCTCCGGTGGGTCTGGGGTTCGAGTCCCGCTTGGGGTGCCTTGTGACGGACTGGCGTCCCGTCCTGGGTGTGTCCCCTCCCCTTCTGGCCTTACGCCCTGTGTTACCGGGTAGGCTCCGGTTCCCCGTGACCCCGTATGGGTCAAGCGGTTCTGAAAATGTGTGTGTGTGTGTGATTGTTGATTTTCAAAGCTTAGCCTTCCCAGTTATCCATAAAATGATTGCTCTTTACTGTTCTGTACTGTTTCAGAGCAGGTCTTGTTTTTCCCGTACTTTGCACTTTTGAGATGCTGGGACGTCAAGCAGTCTTTTTAATACATGTGCAAGATGATCTGCTCTCTGATAATGAAACATGTAGTTGGTGAACATGTACATGTGCTTATCTGCGCTCTTTATTTATGCCGCATGGTGTTCCTCATTCTGTTGCTCCTGGTGTCTGGTGTCACGTTTTTTTTCCGCCAATTTACTAGAGCAGAATTGGTAGCATTTTCGAGGCCATACTCAGTTTCATACTTTGATGGTGCTCTGGAGAGAGTTAGTCCACTGAAGCATTTGAAATCCTAGTTGGACTTGGACTGACCTCATTTTCCAGAAATTCCAGTTTAGCGCTCACCTCTCTCCTTGCCCCTGTGTCAGTGTGATCCAGGTGAGGCCACCAAGCTGCTGTATGACCTGCTCTACACGGAGCCCATCAAGATAGTTCTGATGCCCGGCTGTAGCTCTGTGTCCACGCTGGTAGCCGAGGCTGCGCGGATGTGGAACCTCATCGTGGTATGTGTGCTTCTTTTTATCCCTTTCGTCTTTCTCGTATCTCTTAGGGTCTGACTCCAACACTATATCCCGCTGACATCTCCGTACTACATCTCAGGAGCATCAGTGGTGCAGTTTAAGCAATACACACACATTGTCTGAAACCGCTTGTCCCAAGCGGGGTTGCGGCAAGCCGGAGACTAACCCGGCAACGCAGGGCATAAGGCTGGAGGGGGAGGGGACGCCAGTCCATCACAAGGCACCCCAAGTGGGACTCAACCCCTAGAGCCACCAGAGAGCAGGCACAGGCCAAACCTGCTGCACCACCCTGCCCCCTCAGTTTAAGCAATACTTTTTCTTATTCATAGTTTTCAATGGCTGTTACAGTTTTAAAACATTTCTCCGGTTTTGCTTGTTATGATGTTTCATTAGCAGTAATTTGCAAGGAGAAAGGACATGTTCAGAACATTTTCTAAAATTGCTCTTCTGTATCTGGGACTCCAAAACTTGGCATAACTGGGTCACCAGTGGGGTTTAGAGGCTTCAAGCAGGGTTGCACTGTGGCTCATAAGGAGCTTTGCCGTGCCCTTCCCCAACAGCCTGTATCACCCCGGCTCACTTTGCTCCTTCCTGCCAGCACAGTGCATCTACTCCCTCTTCAATCGCTCTAAAAGCCACCTTCGTCCTTAGCCGCTCGCCAGCGTTTGCAGTAAATCTGTTGTGCCACATTGATTATCAGTCGCTGTAAGTCACTCGTATGTCTGTGATTTGATAACGGTAATTTGTCGTTTCTCATCCGGTGTCCTTGATGTAGTTTAAGGACGCTTGAGGCTTGATGTGATTAAAGGACACCTAGAGAATAGGGGATGTGTGTTTGTTTAGCTCCATTTAATCTAATTCCCGTGTCTTGCTATTATGTGCGAGAACATAAGGTCAAGTATAAATCCAGTTTCACGGACTAGAAGGAAGCCTCCACGGAAAATATGTAAGACCGAGCAGTGGTGGGTGGGAAGGCAGGTAAGAATAGCTGATGCGTCTGCTGAGCTCTGTCGTGTCCACTAACAAGTAAAAATGGTTATACAAAATGGTCCGTTTTGAAACGTAACTCATGGTGAACAAAAGCTCTCTTAAAAAGCTGTCCAGCAGCACAAATGCGCTGAAGTGCCTTTTGCTCGCTCCCTCTCCACCTCCCTCAGCTGTCCTACGGCTCCAGCTCTCCAGCCCTGTCCAACCGGCAGCGCTTCCCCACCTTCTTCCGCACCCACCCGTCCGCCACGCTCCACAACCCCACCCGCGTGCAGCTCTTCCAGAAGTGGAAGTGGACCAAGATCGCCACCATCCAGCAGACCACGGAGGTCTTCACATCGGTCAGTGCCTCTCTCCCCAGGGAGCGTGCTTCATTGGGCTCTTTCCGTTATTGGACGTGCCCCGCTCGCTCATTGTGCATGCCGCGTGCAGCGCAGCTCGCCGTTGAGTTTTAATGCAGGTGGGGTGCAGTCAGCCAGTTTTATGCAGCGTCCGCCCTCTCTATCCGTCTCTTCAGCCGTCGTGTACGTCAGTCTCTCTCGTTCCCTCCCTGTCTATCGTAGACTCTGGACGATCTGGAGCAGAGGGTGAAGGAGGCTGGCATAGAGATTAGTGTGAGGCAGAGCTTCCTCACTGACCCTGCTGTGGCTGTCAAGAACCTCAAGGTAATTTAATGGTAAAATCCATCCATGTTGTTTGGGAGCAGCAGTCACAACAGCGTCCAATTACTTAGCGGATAACAAGAACACTTGAACCCAAGACAGAGGCTTTTTAAATTTCAGTGTAGCATTGCTACAGACAGACAGTTTAATAAGAACCTTTGACATTTATCCAATACGATGGAATTTTAATGTCCGCCCTTACCATTTGATCAGCTATTGTTCAGTTATTGATTTAAAAAAGGGCAGTGCTGCTTATATGACCGAATTAACCTGTGTTCCGAGTATTGTCTATGATTCATGAGTTCAGACACCGAGCACTAGTCCCTAAAAAAGACATTTTAAGTACCTTAGTACCTCGTACATCTTGACCAAAGACATCCTTCTGGAAGCGTGTTGATAAAAATAAGAGAATCTGCGTCATGGGAAAAAAAGGAAGCTATACATCCTTCCCAGCACATAATCCCACACTGCTGTGGTGTTTCAAGTTAGATAAGATGTGAGCGCCGCTTTCATCATGTGGACTTGTGTAGGTACCCTGGCATTCTCTGCAGTTGCTATCTATCTATCTATCTATCTATCTATCTATCTATCTATCTATCTATCTATCTATCTATCTTCATTGCACTTCCAGTCATTTGTGTGATCAGCCTGCATGTAAAAGAAGATATGCAATACGAGGTACAGTGCACCGGGCAGCGGGTGCCGTGGTGGGTACAGTCATCCCCGTACACTTGAAGAGCACTGTTTCAGACTCCTGCTCCTGGGCTTGTACCCCTAAGCAAGGTGCTCTCCATGATCTGCTTCAGTAGAAGCACCCAACTGTATAGACGGGTAAATTGTTGAAAGTGCATTACTACACAGACCTCATACTGTAAGGTGGTCTGGGGAAAGATGTTAGCTAAATGAATAAATAATAACTAAGCTCAGTTCATACAGGTATTTCTCCAGTGATCTAGAAGCTGGAGTTGACCTTTGAGGTGTACTTGTAATGTCTTTGTATCTTGAGCCTGGCTCCTGTCGTACTCATCGCGTTCTTCCTGCATGCTCACTGCTCAGCGTCAGGATGCCCGCATCATTGTTGGACTCTTCTATGAAACGGAAGCTAGGAAAGTCTTCTGTGAGGTTAGTTGTTTCCTCAGTTCCGCAAGTGTAATTTTAGTATGTAAACACAGTTGCCAGTTCGTATGCAAAGATGACGCACGCATTAAGCCCACGTTAAATGTTTTCATCCCCAACTCTTTGCAGGTTTTTAAGGAAAAGCTGTACGGGAAGAAATATGTGTGGTTTCTCATCGGCTGGTATGCTGACAACTGGTTCAAGATCAAAGATCCGTCCATTGACTGCTCGGTGGAGAACATGACGGAGGCGGTCGAGGGGCACGTCACCACCGAGATTGTCATGCTGAATCCAGAAACTGTCCGCGGAGCCTCTAACCTGGTGACACATCTCATTCCTGTCCGGCTTACCCTAAAATTCCCTCGGCGTTAGACTGCGTCCCGCGCCGCGCATCCAGATAATTCCCTTCAGCGAAACGCTAGTCAAGGTCACTTTTAATCAAACCAGCTGTTGTAATGTCACAGTTTGGCACCTGTGTGTGATGTGCTGGCCGTTCCGCTGATTTGTTGTTCCTGTTTTGTAGACTGGGGGGAAACCAGGTTGGTAAGGGAGGCATCGAAACTAGAATCTGCTTGTTTTTTCTGTTAATTAGCTGACATTTCTGTATGTCATAGAGCGCAGCGACTCACTGCCTTGTGACAGTATAAAGCGTTCCGAACAAGCGCAGGCTCCCAGCTTCCCAAAGAGTAATTGTTCGTGCCGTGGCTTAATACCGACAGGACATGGGGTACATTGTGAAAAATGAAGATGCAGGGAACAGTTATGTGTTTAAATTGAATCACAGAAGCGCTGATGGCTTTCGTAGCTCACCCAGAAGGACCACTCAGTGTCGCATTTTTGTGTCGGGCTCCTCGGGGTTTATTTTAATTTCTGTGCTGTAAAGGAGCCAGATAAACAAGTCCATCATGGGGCCGTTAATCCAGTTTGTTTTTGTAACGCAGCGCTCCCTTTAGTGGCTTTAGCATTGTTCTATATCGTTATTACATCGTTCCTTAGATAGCTTTTTATTTAATGGGGGATATCAGCTAATGGAGCCATTTGAAGAGGCATAGCATATTCCAAGGTTAAAAAATATTTACCTATTACTTTCTTGACTTGTTACATAGTTCTGTTTAAAACCAGTAACATGTGAATTGCATAGATTATCATGGGTCTAATAGCTTATTGCTCTTTAAAACAGGTAAATGGCGCTTTGTTAGATTGCTTTTCCTGACACATATTTTACATCCGTGTGCTTTTAGGGAAAAAATACTTGTTATTGGATTTTACCGGACAGAGAAGATAAAGTATCGGTTGGCTAATTAGAGATTAAAAGTCGGACAAGAGTATCTGAAAAATCAGCGTTGAGCTAATTCAAAACTTATTTTTCATCGCAACCTCGTCTCCGCGCAGACGTCTCAAGAGTTCCTGGCGCAACTGATGTCTCGGCTTGGCGGGAAGAACCCTGAGGAGACGGGAGGGTTCCAGGAGGCACCTTTAGCCTACGACGCGGTGTGGGCCCTGGCCTTAGCCCTCAACAAGACCGTGGGTGCCCTGAAGGCCAAAGGCCGGCGGCTCGAGGACTTCAATTACAACAACCAGGATATCACAGCTGAGATTTACAGGGCTCTCAATACGAGCTCCTTCGAGGGAGTATCTGTGAGTCACGCATGCTGGGTTGGGCTAAGCAACACGGTGCGCCGCGTGCACACACGCCGAAGAGCACTGAACAGTAGTGCACAACTGATAGAGGAGAAGTGTGACACAAATACAGTGACTCATTTGACACTATAGTGTGTACGCGTACTTATATGTGTACATATATATATGTGTGTGTGTGTGTGTGTGTAAATATAAATATATATTACACCTGGAGGATGAGAGATGCTGATGTACCACACTCTACTTTTTATTCCCCTAATGCTTGAGAGAGTTAATCACAAAATCTCTTTTTCTCAGGGTCATGTGGTGTTTGACGCCCAGGGATCCAGAATGGCCTGGACTCTCATTGAGCAACTTCAAGGTACTCCCCGCTTCTTTCTTAGTGCCTGTTGGTATACCTGTAGCAAAGTAAAAGAGGTAACAAATAATAAATGGCTCAAAAAGGAACATTTTGGTATTCGTCCAGGACCCCGTGGCCCCAGATGATAAACTACCTCCAAGTTAGTTTGTCTTTTGGAGTGTGGGACTGCAAGATGTGAAATATTCCATTCTCCATGTCCTGCAGGCCTTCTGCTTAACACTCACTGCATAGAGGTAGATTGGAGTTTAGGTCCTGAAGTAGTTCTGCTCCTGTCCGGGGGATATTGCCAATTATTTTCACGGAAATTGGGATCAGCTCTGAACCAATAAAATGTTTCACCTCAGAGTCAACCCATTAATTCGTCTGAAATTGATATTGACGTGCGCATAGCCACTAAACACAGCTTTCAACATGGAAGGATAAAAAAAGTCAAGCGGAGTAGGTGTTGGAGGTGTGTGCATGCTTTTATAAGCGTCGATAACTGACCCCGATAACCGCAGCGCAATTCGGGTTCACCCAGTGGGACACCTGGGGCAGAGGGGAGATGGACGGAAGTATAAATTGCTCAGAGAAAACAAAGGCATTGATTTGTGCTCCTCTGAAGAGCTGATAACCTTTTCAGGAATGTGCATCGAGTGACTTATGGCAGGTCCCAGTGGCAGGTGACAATACTGTGGTCACTTCTGGAAAGATGGAGACAAAACCACACAGGACACATAGGACAGCATAGTGATTTGGAAACAGAACTTGAGCGAAACTTGTCTCTTCAGGTGACTCAGAGGGGCTGTGTCCCTATGTTGACATGGTACCTGAGCCAACCCATACATCTCCTGGGATGAAACTGTCCGCTGAATAAAATTCTCTAATGTAAACACATTTTAGCCCAGTAAAAAAAAAAATAAATAAAGAACTGAAAGTGAGGGGCTCTGGGATACTACTGGATGAAAGATAATGAAACCAGCTCTTTTGAATTTTTTATCTGGAAGAAATCTTATTAAAAAAGAGTTGACCTTTGTTTCAACTCTGGCTGGATGGCTTTGCAGAGCCCTATTTCGTACGCCCTGCTTTCTGTCTCCTGCCTTTCTAAGCGTCCAGCACTTTATGTGGTAATTTATAAGTGCGTGTCTGCATTAACCCATATTTTTTTGTATGTCTTTGCAGGAGGGAGCTATAAGAAGATTGGATACTATGACAGCACTAAAGGGAACCTCTCCTGGTACGGCAATGACAAGTGGATAGGTGAGGACGGCATATCGCTGACGTCCAGTCATTCTGTTTGTCTCCAGCTCAACGTTTGTCTTACCGTCCCCGTGTCATCATAGACACGGTCGGAATCCGTCACTTTTATACTCTCTTTGATTTGGTAATCTTTATAATAAGCAAGAAATGTGGAGGGGCAATAAAAGCTCTATTTATTAATATCTTATTGTAAATTTTCTCAGTTCTTATGTGTCAGGTTCCAGCTCCTATTATCCATGTCTAAGGGAACTGTGGATCTGTTTCCTCTCTTTTAAACATTTTTAATGTATTCTTCACACATCAGAGCATGGTCATCGGTCCTACAGATGCCTGACATCCTGTCAAGACTTTTTAACTTAATGCTTAAATTTTTTTCCGCTTTAGTTGTGTTTCTTTGATTTGCAGTCCATTTATTTCACTAGTTCCAGCAGGAAGCTTCTTGAAATGGTGTTTTCGTTCCCTGCATATTGCTTGACACTTACGCAAACTGTTCTAATTTGGGAATGGTAATTATTTCCATTTTGAACTAACTACATATCCGTGTTAGAAGTGTTGCTGCCTTCTTCCTGTCTTTTTAACCATTCCCTTTCCTCCTTTTACATTCATCGTTGTGAATTCGGTGGAATTTTGAACTGCTGGCTTTGTTCCACGTTAATAACAGATAAGCACAGCAATTACGAGCACAGAAAACCACGACAACATAGTGGCACGGTGCAAATAATAATAAAAAATGTTTTAAAAGTTAGTGCTGCGCTTCCTCCTGCCCTGAGAACAGGGAAACACACACACACTTCCAGAACCGCTTGTCCCATACGGGGTCACGGGAAACCGGAGCCTACCTGGCAACACAGGGCGTAAGGTCGAAGGGGGAGGGGACACACCCAGGACAGGACGCCAGTCCATCGCAAGGCACCCCAAGCGGGACTCGAACCCCAGACCCACCAGAGAGCAGGACTGTGGTCCAACCCACTGCGCTACTGCACCCCCGACAGGGAAACATTTCCCTCGAATTCATCAGGTGTTTCGAGGGCACTTTTAATCACGCTGATCTTTCCCCGTCATGCTTCCTTCACAAGTTAGCACTCAGTGTGTAAAACCAGATGGTTTATGTTTCCTTGTCACCATTTAATGTTCTTGTCTCAGCTGGAAAGCGAAGTGCTCTGGTTCAATGAGACTAATGAGGGATCCTCTACTCTCTGATGGCTTGAAAGGATGCTCTGTTTTTTTCAGACACAGCTGAAAACTGCTTCGTGAACGGGACTTTGGCACGCGTGACCTCTGCCTTGTTTGCGCTCTACGTGCTTTAGGTTCAAGGGTTTCATTTGGCTGGTGCCCCGCATCCATATGTGACCGAATGTCTCTCGCAGAGCCGTTCTTTTCTCTGCCCTTGCCTTTGCACCTGTGTTTTAGTAACCAGGCCGGTGGCAGTGGAAAGATGTTTGCTAAATATTTAAGCTTTGGAATTACTCGCTGCTTGCCTTTTTTCTGTTGCGGAGAAATGTAAACTATCCCCTGAACATGTCATGCCTCTCCCTGTCCCATATAACCCCCTTCCCTATATCTCTCTATTTATTCACCGCTGTCCCTTACCTCACCGTCTCCCTCTTTGCCTGGTTGCTCCTGGCAACCGCTTCAGTTCAGCTCCTTTCCAATCGCTGTGGCAACCGTTACAGAGCTTGGTCTCCATGGTAACACCCTGTCCTGATTCCTTCATCAAGGACAGAGAGGATTTTAAAGAGTGCACGGCACGCTGGCTGACAGGACAGCGCACGTGTGTACGCGCTCACTCTCAACACTAGATCCTCTTTGTAGACAGTTGTGTCAGCTGTCACTTTTGACATACCTTAATATTCCACAAGAGCAGGACGGCGATGGGCTTCTTGTGATTCTAGTGCCATAGTAACTCGGAGAGCATCATTTTTATACTCTGTCAAAACATGCTGACGCATCCTGCCTGACACATTGACAGCAGTCTTAACAGTCTGAGGACATCTCACACTCTTGTAGAGGCTGCCGCAGGAGAATCACAATGCTTTTCTTCAGCGTTTCCACTACCGTCCTTATCGGCGATGAGTTATAATGCTGACATCACAAACATGTACGCAGAAGTGAATTACCATAAGCAGTGCAGTGGACCCCTCTCATGTGCTGCTGTTTCTCCGTCCTGCCGTGCAGGTCCTGGCCCTCCTGCCGACCAGACTGTTGTAATCGAGGAGTTCCGGTTTTTGTCTCAGAAGCTCTTTGCATCCGTGTCTGTCTTTGCCGGGCTGGGCATCCTTCTAGGCATCGTATGTCTCACCTTCAACATCTACAACAGCAAAGTCAGGTGCATAAAGCAGAATCAAGACCCATGTTTTCGTATTGACATCTGCTTGACCGAGTGCAGTGGGGGTGTTTGTGTAGAATATATATACGTACAGTACGTACACACTAGATTGTATGATCTGAATGCATACCGTATGAGTATATCCAGCTCCCCTCTCTTTATGTGGCAGGTACATCCAGAACTCCCAGCCCTACCTAAACAACATGACAGCAGTGGGGTGCATGATGGCCCTGGCTGCTGTGTTTCCGCTCGGTATCGACGGGCTCCACGTTCACAAGTCGCAGTTCCCCGTCGTGTGCCAGGTAATCGAGCGTACGGAGTGATCGGGGGAGCCAGGCGCGGTGACGTCACCCCGTGTCCCATCTGCGGCGCCTCTCTGTTTCAGCTCTCCTGCGCACCGGTGTCGCTGTGGAGCACTCAGTCATGGGGAAAATCCTGGGATGAGCTGTCCCTCGATTGCTCCTTCTAGCGTCCCTTTCACTTCGTAAGCCTGCTCTGCTTTGTCCCTCTCCTTCTTTTCTTAGTTCCGCCTCTGGTTGCTGGGGCTGGGCTTCAGCTTGGCCTATGGAAGCATGTTTACTAAGATCTGGTGGGTGCACACGGTCTTCACTAAAAAGGATGAGAAGAAAGAGAAGAGGAAGGTAAATAAGGTGTGAATGAGCATACGAGAAACCAGAAGGCGTGGGTTAATTCTGTGTTATTGTGGATAGTGCCTGCCCACCCCCCCATGATTATCATTGCATGCATTAGTGTGCATCTAGGCTGTCCATTCGCTTGTCTCACTCGTAACTTTTCTTGTCAGTGCAAACTTTTATGTTGCCGGTGGCTGCCAACTCTGTATAGCAAAAGCTGACTGCCCTAATTTTTCTTGGCTCATTTGTAAGCCGCTGTCAACGCAGCGAAACACAGTATCACAAAGAGAAATTGAGGTAAAATCAGTTTACCTAGAAAATGTTGAACTCTGGATCATCTGATAGCGCTTATGAAGTGTGTATGCTAATGTAGAGATGTATGGGTGTAGTTCTGTTTCTTCTCTTTGTCTCCTCCTTGGCCGTGATATTTTACGCTGATTATTAGTAATATGGATTTTTAATTAAATTTCAAAGGGATGTTAATGTTTTCCCAGCATGTTTTCACATGATTAGCTGTCTGAGATTCAAAGAGTCAACGCAAAATGACATATGAAAGATCAGGGAATTTTCTTATAATGCGCGCTGGTAAATGTGAACATTTCCTTTACACAGAAACTCCCTTTCATATTTGACAGAATTGAGATGAGTGAAAAAGGAACTTTAAAAAGAGGTGTGAATGTTATGGTTATTGCGTTCAAGAGGGCAGCTACCTTCTTTTGGAATTGCTCAGAGTTGATTTAATAACTCGTAGAACATTCAGTGAAAAATATAGCAGCACCAATGGTAAGTATTTATGTAACATTCGTTTTTTAAAATCTTATCTGCCAGTGTGGGTTACACTTCTCCAAACTTTTGTCCCTCTGACAAGCCTTTACAAGAGGGGATTTCAAACCTATCAAGTGTATTTTGTCTGTCTCTGCGTCATTAGTCGATATTCTGAGGCTCTATAGTTACTCCGCGATAGGAAGGGAATATATCTGGAATGTTCCAGACTTAATGAGAATATATGGAGATAAAACGGGCTGTAGGAGGCTCATGAATATTTTTGAATGTGTATTGACATTCTTGACTGAAATCCAGCCTTCAAGGGTTTTATTATCGGAGCCATTATGAAATGGATTGGGTTCACTTCTAGCGATCATAATGTCCATGCAGTGGCAAGTTAGTAAAAGTACAGAGTGTATTTAGAAGGTTTTAAAGTCAAAAGTACTGGAAATGAAGCATGAAAATAAGTTGCCACCGGCACATTTTCTTTTGTGGCTTGCTTTTGTAAAAACTTTTTGTAGTTCTCTCTCATGTCCTCCGTCAAGCGTCCGATAGAGACTTCTGTATTGGTTCCGTTTCCATTCAAATCATCGTTAATGTTCAAAACTTCAGAACACATTTGAAATTTTGCAGTTTTACAAGGGCAGCGCTGAGCATCTAGGTCATTTTTGTTCTTGCGTGTAGCCGTGCGTACGGAAAGCACGGGAAATGGAGTGTACTGTGGGAATTTTTCATGCGCCCAGGGCTTACTGCTCAAAGTAATCTAGCACAGAGGAGTTATTTCTGGCCTCACTGGCAGGCACCCTTGTGGCGTCCGGACGCCACTGTACCGTGTTGTCAAGCCCCGCGCGGGAATGACTGTTGGCCCCTCTGATTCCCAGCAGCACCTGGAGCCCTGGAAACTCTACGCCACCGTGGGGGTCCTGCTGGCGGTAGATGTCCTGTCGCTCATGATCTGGCAAATTGTGGATCCCTTGCACATCACAGTCGAGGTACGCGGGGAGGCCTTGTTCTGATTTTTCCTCTGTGTTCCTCCAAAGTGGTGCGCTTGCTTTCAAACCAGAGATTTCAGGCCCAATTAAAGTCGTCTGCTCGCTGTCCATATCTTTAAATGGTTCCTCGGGTCCGCTTGTGAAATGTGAGAAAGTCTAGAAGAATGACGCTGAGAAAATCTGTTTGGTTTTTGGGAGAATTTGACAAATTCTGTTAAATATACTGTATTTACACACACACACACACACACATACAGTGTCTACAACTGCTTATCCCAAGCAGAGTCACAGCGAGCCGGAGCCTAACCCGGCAACACAGGGCGCAAGGCTGAAGGGGGAGGGGACACACCCTGGATGGGATGCCAGTCCATCGCAGGCACCCCAAGCAGGACTCGAACCCCAGACCCGACACACAGCAGGCCCAGGCCAAACCTGCTGCGCCTCCGCACCCCCCCCCCCCCACTACTATATTTACATTTACATTTATTCAATTTGCATATGCTTTTCTCCAAAGCAACAGACTCCTCATAGAAAATACAATGTGTGCGTTAAGACACAAATATATATTTTTCATATATAATAACAGAAAACATTTTTGATCATAAATATAATTGTTCATTTGGGAAACATGTTGTATTACGCAGCCTGTAGGCCAACCTCACAAAGCGTCCTTGAGCTGCAGTCTCTGTAGACCTCAAATATACGTGTTGTGTAATTAAATGTTGCCATCCAATTTCATCTGGTGATGGCACTCATTTGAGGTGGACATTTTTTTTTGCGGGTCATTAGTCTGGGATTTATGATTTGAATCCTGTGCTATTTCTAGGGGTCGCTTTAATGAAAGTGCGTAGATGTTCCAAAGTAACCCTCTGCAATTGTGATATACATAAAGCAATAGTAATGAAGCAGTCAAAATATATAAAAACAGCAATAATAATATATTCATCACCGGTTATAATCACAGTTAGTAATATGGTCTTTGGCTTAGTAGACTGCCATAAAATACTGACGGCTCCTCCTGAAAATGGTCTCTTGCGTGTATGATTTACAACATGTCTTTGGAGTTTTACCTCCCCAAAGACAAGCAAAAACCTCAGAGTGAGGAGAGACACAGGGAATCTGTCGCAATTATTCTGGATTGTGGTGCAGTGCAGCGTCCGTGCCGTTCCTGCCACTTGACCGCATAAGAGGAGTTTTATTGACAACACTGCGATGACTGCAGGCTTGTGTCAAGCTTCCTTTTGGAACTGATCTCAGTCGCCATCCCGTCAATTGTCCTCACACTGTCCACAGTTTCCACAGAGCACGTCTGTGAGCTCCATGTGCTGCAACACATATGCACCTGCAGCCGTCTTTTCTTGTGTTTCAATGGATTGGAATCTCGGGCGGAAGACGTATTATGTGCAGAAATGAAAAGTAAAGACTCATAAATAAATAAACTCATAAACTGGAGGACACGCAAACTCTTTTGATGGCATCCAAGCGTTACAAATGAAATGATCATCCTCAGAAGCACATTGTGTGAACATCTGTCAAAATGTGCTCTTTATTCATGTAAATCAGTTTTTTTCTTTTTTTTTTTTTTAAACCTAAGCTTTTAGAATTAAACGCTGCATTTCCAGGACTCATCTGACTCATTTTGCAAAGCTCTGCCACTTGTTTTGATGCACCGCACTAACTTATGCACATTAAAACCTTCTTCCGGTTCTGTTCATACATTATATGGCTGCATTATCAGCAGATGCTATTACAGCGTTTGCTCAGGTAAACACTTCAGTACTTTTTTGTTCATACATATAAATGAAAACTATGTACATATTTTAAATTCTCTTCTTATTATCAAGGGAATGAGACTGCAGAACAGCTTTGTCACATGTGAACTCTGCAATCTGCAGCCGAGCGCCTTCGCTGCCTTCGCAATCGACTGCCACACTATTCACTGCTCTTCTCATCTCTCACCAGTAGTAGTTTTGGGTGGAACCACTGCATCGTCACAGGAGGCCTGATATGGACTGTGGCTGCTGTGGACTGAAAAAGCTCAGAATGCGCTGCCCTTTCAAACGCTTTCCTTCCTTCCCTCCCCTCCTCCATCCCACCGAGCAGAAGTTCACAAAGGAGGCTCCGAAAGGCGACCTGGACGTTCTGATCCAGCCACTTCTGGAGCACTGCAGCTCCAAGAAGATGAACACGTGGCTCGGTAAACCGCCTCTCTGTCTTCTTCTCATCTTCGTTGTGTTCATACTCAACTACAATGGCGTATTTTGATACTGTAAAGAAGTACCTGCAGCGTACCGTGAGCGAGCGAGACGGATGTGTGAAGCTCTCAGCGCTGTCGGTGGTACATGTCCTCTCTCCTGTAGGAGTGGTCTATGGCTACAAGGGCTTGCTGCTGTTGCTGGGGATATTCCTGGCCTACGAGACAAAGTCTGTCTCCACGGAGAAGATAAACGACCACAGGGCTGTAGGAATGGCAATCTATAACGTGGCTGTAAGTTCCCATACCTGCTGGTGACTCTATGAGGTCAAAGCATAACAGCTTAATGGCAGTCACTGTAACGGAGACAAGGGCTGCAAATATTTATCCTGACATTTCTAGCCATCATGTGGAAGGAGGTTGAGGAAGGGTGGAAGGTAGTGAGCTACAATGACTCATATTTTTTTATATGACATTTTGTATATTTTTCTATCCAGCTTTTGTCATGGCTGTTGCTACACATAAGAAATGATGTCTGTTCTCCACTCCTCCAGCTGCAGCTTGTTCTCCGGCATCACTCCACAACCACTACAAGACCTGCATCCCACAATGAATCACTGTTATACTAAGGAAAAACTGTACATGTTGCATCACTTTTACATCACATGTATTTATGGCTTGTATATTCCGTGATTCCTTTTCCCTGCTATTCTTTTCTTTTCTCCTTGTCTTTTTTGTTCAAGTGTTGTTCGCACTTGATAAGTGTGCTAAGTAAAACCTGATCAAATTGAATTTTAATAGAAGTTAATTGGTTTCATCAATGTATTAATATTTAAAATTTATTGATAACTGCTATTGTCTGCATTCGGTACTTGCATTGTTGGTCATATTCCTCTATCTCCTCTTATCTCTCTCCCCTGTAGGTGTTGTGCATGATCACAGCCCCCGTCACGATGATCCTGTCCTCCCAACAGGACGCGTCCTTTGCCTTTGCATCGCTGGCCATAGTCTTCTCTGTGTACATCACACTGGTCGTGCTGTTTATCCCCAAGGTCGGACCAGTTCGCGTTTCGATCGTTGCCTGTAGTTGTGATATCATCAGCAATGTTGGGTTGTGTCCAAAGCAGCGTTTCTTCATTCAGTCAGTTCAGATTAGCCAGAAATTACTGGGTGCGTGTGTTTTGCTTGCAGTTCGTAATGATTCACGCAAAGGATTAGATCTTTGCTGTATTTGTCCGTATCGTGCTGCCCGAAGTGCGTAGAGCTCTAGACGTTCTCATCAGACAGCCTGTATGGACGCCTGCGGACACCTTGATCGGCCTGTTTCGTGCCGTAGATGCGTAGGCTGATCACCCGGGGAGAATGGCAGTCTGAGCAGCAGGACACCATGAAGACGGGCTCCTCCACCAACAACAACGATGAGGAGAAGTCACGGCAGCTGGAGCGCGAGAACAGGGAGCTGCAGAAGATCATCCAGGAGGTACCATCTCCGCTGTCACTCCTTGCCTCCGTCCTCGTGCTGTCTTGTCCTTGGTCCCTTTTCCGCTTTTCCTAAGCGCCCCTCTCGCACTATTACCATCCACATCTCTTCCTGATTCCTTCACCAGAAAGTTCTGGAAGGTCAGTCTCACCCCCAGGTGCCTGTCCTTGTTCGTAATTAGAGTGACTACTTTGCCGCGCCAATTACTGGCATTATCGCAGGTTTCTATCACTGTGTCCCCAAGGCGAAAGAATAAATATCTGTGTAACGTCTGTGGCTTTCTCTGTGCTCGCAGAAAGAAGTGAGGGTGTCCGAGCTACGCAACCAGCTAGCGGAGCGTCAAGCTCTGCGCTCGCGAAGGCCTCCTTCCTCCCAGAACCAAAACCACAGTACCCCACCCCCTCCTTCCTCCCAGAACGACCCGAAGTCCCTTCTGCCCCCACCCGGGTACCCCATCCCTCCTTCCGACAACCACTCTCTCCCTCCGTCCTTCTCCAACTCATCCAGCCTGTACCAGGCAGACAGCAAGATCAGTCGCAACCACTGCCACAACAGCCGGCTGCAGCTGCTCTACAAGTAGGTGTCGGGGGCGAGGGGAGGGTGCGCGGCACACGGGGGGAAAGGACCCCAGACGGCACTCTCAGCCGTGACAAGAGTGGGATTTAACTGGGAGGGATGGGTCTTCTAACTGGGCTCCGCAACCAGGAAAAAGCTGTTGCCCTCCTCCTTGTCCGTCGCTCTCTGCCTGCCTTCTGATTAAAGCGTAACTCGGAGCGTTGCTGAAAATCCGCTAAACTGTAATAATGCCATGAAACAACGTTATATCACCTTCAGTATGTTTTGGTCTGTGCATGACATTCATCGTTTCTAAAGTGGAGTGAAACAAGGAGACGGTATTTGAAAGCGAAACCCGAGAGTGTGTGTGCGTGCGTGTGTGTGTGTGTGTGTGTGTGTGTGTGTGTGTGTGTGCGTGTGTGTGTGTGTGCGTGTGTGTGCGTGCGCGCGCGCGCGGAAGGGCCGCGTTCACCGACACACTGCAGCGTGTCTCTTGAAGCCATAGAAAAGCACGTAACACACTGCTCCGGTCATTCGGGCCATGATTCTCCCGGCTTTTGTTTTCAGATAATAACTTAGCATTTGTAGGGACGTTCAGATATGTCTCCTCAATTATGTTTGGTTTCGGTGGATAATACGGAAGGGGGGGCTCTGTTTAATCACAGCAGCCCTTTATCGCTGGATCGGCTCTGCGCTCATATGCATGGAGACGAGACCTGTACTGCGGCGGAGCGCGAGTGCCGCTTTATCTCTCCTCCCTGGTGTGGTGACGCTTATTACGCTGCTCCCCTCACAAAGGAGCGGTGACGTCTCGTGCCCCGTGTGCAAGCGGAGCGTAATGAAAGAGGGTCTCGGCACAGCAGGCCGATACTTCAATTTATCACAGCCGTTGGCTCGGGTTCGCCGCAAATTTCTAGTCGGCTAAAGATGCTGACGGCCGCCTGACCTTTACCACAGCCAAGGTTGGAGGATGGATGGATGGATGGATGGATTTACGTTGCTTTTCACCTTTTGTCTGACCTGCTTGTATTTTTTTTCCCCTAATTTTCTGTTTGATTATTTAAGGTTTTTTTCGCAGAACACTTTTTTACTGACTTCACTTAACGTGCCTGGTTTTTAATCACTGAAAATCTTTTGTAGTGCTTTTTTTTGTTTTGTTTTGTTTTCTGTTTAGACACAATATTATCAAAATGTTTGTTTATTGATTATGGGTGTCTGTCCAGAAAAGCAATGTCATTAACAGTGATACTTGTATATATTATAGTTATTTTATTTATAGTAATAAATATTATTACATATATTTATTATTATAAATTATTATTATTATTGAATATTATTACCGTAAATGTATTCTTATGTATTTTCATGATTGTA
The DNA here is from genome assembly GCF_900964775.1 of Scleropages formosus. Lineage (NCBI taxonomy): Eukaryota > Metazoa > Chordata > Actinopteri > Osteoglossiformes > Osteoglossidae > Scleropages > Scleropages formosus. The sequence continues at coordinate 13,942,301 of NC_041823.1, read as the reverse complement.
TTCCTCTTTGCTTGGGGAACTTGTAGTGAATAGTAAATGTTTCCATTTACTATCGCTGTGTTTGGTGAATTTGAGGTTGCGTTGTCTGCAGAGGAAATGGCAATTATAATGAAATAAACTCATAATTGTTTTTCACTAAATAAGTTCAGACTTTTTTGTGTGTAGTGTTGCAAAACTGAATACGGGAATGCCCAGCAGGCTCTACGTTTCTGAAACCAGTAACAGTATTAGCAGGGTACAATTAGTACTGTATTATTGTAGGTATGCAGATTTTTTAAACTGTGTTTGACCACAGCGATCTCTGCAGTGATGGGGTGGATTATTAGTATATAACAGGGGGCCACCGGTAGCTCAGTGGTTGAGCTTTGGGCCCAAAGGTTGTAGGTTTGAGTCTCCCCTCTGGCTGTAGTAGCCTTGAGCAAGGTACTGACCCTAAATTGCTCCAGTAAAATTACCCAGCTGTGTAAATGAGTAAGTAATTTTAAACATCTTAATGATGTAAGCCGGCTTGGGGAAAAGCGTTGAGTAAATGTATTTCGTTACATTACAGTATGTTTGGGGAATTCTTCGAGACGGGCTCAGTTTGTCATGTTTCCTTAGTTACACCACTAGATAGCGCCATCTGAGAGCACTACCACGTACAGTATGCACCCCACTGGCTTTGACATATGGGCAGGTGTAAGATGGCACAGTTTGTGTAAATAATCCAAAAAGAAAGCCAACACATTCCATAACACACAACAGATCGAGTGGGTCTGATCAAGGTGGCGCCTTTGGGCAGATCACACTTTTAAATAGAAAGCCTTAAGCTGGTGTGTTATTGTCAAAAATAAAATGTGTCTTTTATCAAGAAATTGATAGATGTGAGAGCTCGATGAAAATATCCAATAATAATGAGATGGGGTTTCAGTTCGTTTACTTTAACACTTTTCTGCAAACGAACTTACTATGTTGTCACCAACAACGGTTTACCCGTTTATATCGACAGGGAATTTTACAAGAGCAGTTCAGGGTAAACACCTTGCAGCTGGAGGTGGGATGCAAACCTGCAGCTTTTGGATCCACGGCAGAGGCTCTAACCACTACGCCACTAGCTGCCCCTTGTACACCGAAATGTAAAGGAAAATGTAAATTATAGTAAACCAGAGGATGCCTTTAATTCAGACCTCCTCACCGTATTGCCACAGCAACACAGATTTTTGTCTATATATACATTCTTCCACTCTGATCTCTGTTGCCCGTGGTAACAATGGTATGTAATTGCATCGAAATTATTTTGGGAATATTTTTTCACAGAAAGGGGCACGGTGGCGCAGTGGGTTGGACCGGGTCCTGCTCTCTAGTGGGTCTGGGGTTCGAGTCCTGCTTGGGGTGCCTTGCAATGGACTGGCTTCCCGTCCTGGGTGTGTCCCCTCCCCCTCCGGCCTTACGCCCTGTGTTACCGGGTTGGCTCCGGTTCCCCGCGACCCCGTATGGGACAAGCGGTTCAGAAATGTGTGTGTGTGTGTGTGTGTGTGTGTGTGTGTGTGTGTATTTTTTCACAGCAGTCGAACTATACTGATGGGCTCTCTGCCACTGATCCACTGCCAAGCATTTGGGTAAATCCCATACTAGGCCACAATAAAAGTACATATGAAACTAAAATCTAATTTGAGAGAAGGTGCGAAGAGCCATCGTCCGGTGGTGTGCACCACTGCTGCCTGTGGAGGTGGAGTGGAGGCTGGAACGTGTGGGCTGGAGAGAAGGAGAGGTTGGCTGGTAGGAAACTCCCACACCTTGGCTGAGGCCCTGCTACACCATGACAGAGTTGAGAGTAGAAACAGGGGAGTTCCCACTGAAACGCAATGTGACACATGTGGAAGACCTACTTCTGGGAGTCTGCTAGTAACTTTCCTTTAATTACACATCTCAGAAGTAATCAAGGTTACACTCGTACACAACTCATAATCCGATGGATTTAGCACCCTCAGCGTATGTATGATGTTTATCCATTAGCAGTGATAGGATAAAAATTGACTGGTCATTGCAAAAATTATTAAAACATTTTATCCAGGATGAATAGGGCGAGTAATCGGTTTTCTCCCTTTTTTCCTGTATACAAAACGTACACAATGTATTGTGGACTGAGGCATACAAATTCTCCCTCATGTATATTTCATGAGCCGGAGCCTAACTCAACAACACGGGATGAAAGGCTGGAGAGGGAGGGGATTCACCCAGGATGGGACACCCATCCATCACAAAGCATCCCAAGCAGGACTTGAACCCCAGACCTACCCGGGAGCAGGACCCAATCCAACCCACTGCACCACCACATCCTCCTAGGATAGTTTCAGCTCATTTTAAAAAAATCAGTTTCTTACAATCCCTTTAAACTTCATACTGTGCATATGAAAATTATGTGACGTGAAAATGTATAAACTGACTCCCTTTGAAACTTTTCTCACAGAACCCATTTGTCTGTATCTCAGTAATGACGCTGATACGATTCAGTTTGATTTTTAAAAGTTTATGTATTATAAACTGAGAACATTTTTCACTGTCAGCAGTAAGAACAATTTGACATTCCATGACATTTCAGTAAATAAATAAGTTACATTCAAAAACACACATATACATTCGCCTCTATTTAAATAGAAACTGTAATATAAAAATAAATAGCTAAAATTGTTCCATCAATAAATATAAACATAAATATAAATATAAATATATTGATTAAAATAGCTTACTTTCCAGAAGAAGTTGTATGTTATGCTTTCCCATGTGAAACACATCGTACCATGTGCACGTCTTACAGTTCCATAATAAATGACAAAAAATTTAAACCTTAGATGGAAAGCAGCACTGAATACTTTAAAATAGCGGCGGTGCCACGCATTGCTTCAGTTAAGGACAATACATTAGAGAACAATACAATACAATGGTTCACACAGTGGATTAAGTCCTGTAACTGATCCAGTTTACTCACTCAGTGTTCTGCTGCTCTCGCTGTACTGCTCTTATACGGTTAGTCTCTTTTAAGCCTTGACATGATTTGTGTTTTATCATAAAACAGCTGGTTCAAAAACTCAGTCAAACATTGACTATGACGTCATGCACATCACGGTGTGCAATTATATCTCAGTTCCTCCTGTCTCTGCCCCTGTGTTTCTCATCCTATTTCTCGTCTCTCTTTTCCTGTCTTGTAGCTCTTACTTTCTTCCTCTTGTATGACGTGATCGTTCTTAAAAATTCACGCGTCGTGCTCTTCGCGCGCTTATCTATATCTCTACATCAATATTTCTGTATCATACAAGGGGACTGTCTGCTTCTCACAGGGCAAAAACCCCAAAGAAAGTCTTCCCTCCGTCGACCTCAATGTCGGTCAGATGGTTGGTCTCCGTCCACAGTCGGTCATCCTTCTCGAGCTGGAAGACGGCCCCCAGGTAGATGGTGCTGAAGATGCGGCCGCTGCTGTCCGCGCCCGGCTTCGCGTCGGCGCAGGCCGTTTTGATGGTGCCCAGCAGGGTCTTCTTGTCATCGTAGGACTCGGAAAATCGCCACACGTTGTGGAAGAGGTGATTGTACATCTGGTCCCTGGCACTGTCCATCGGGTCGCACTTGACCCGGAAGGAGGCCTGGCTGTAGACGAAGTACAGGCCGGACGTATTGATGACGATTTGGTTGTCCTTCAAAGACAGGTCCCCCTGGGTGAAGGAGTGTCCGACACTGTCTCGCCACCAAATAGACGCGCTGTAGCGCTCTGGCTTCCAGTCACCTGGACAGAGAAGGACAGTTACCCATTAGCTGTGTCACAGGAGCGACACTTCAAACCAGACCCGACTGGAGCCGACTGAAGCATTTTTAAATGGTCGACTGCACACGTCCGATGAATGACCGAGAAGACAGACGGAAGGCTGACACATACAGCCGAGCCCTGGGCCCCGCACCGCAAACGTGGTTTTTCTTACCTTCCAAATGTATGGCAGATGTGGACTTCCCCGCAAGTTGTTTCAGCATGTGGTGGTGACCTGGAGACAGAAGGAATGCGGATAAGTGATATTTCCACACACCGGCGCCGCCGGAATGTACAGGCACGGAGGCTCAGTTTGCAGAGTCGTGTTCAGTGTTTGCTGAAACTGTCGGGTGGCTTTGGCGTAAGAGCTGTGCACTCACCGCTCTCTTCAGGCTGCCCTTCGTGCCTCTCGGCAGGTCGTTCTACATGCAGATGCTCCTGATTCTGCAGGAAAACGGAAAGATCACAATACTGCGCAAGTGTGTGTGTGTGCGTGCGCGCAATACCGCTATCCTAATGGCTACCGACAGTGAAGTTGGTCACAGTTTGAGAAGTGAAGTGTGTCAAAAGAGAGAGAACCTTTCGACTGCCTAGAGAGCTGCCTGTGTGACCTCAACCCTAACCCCCGCATCCAACCCCCGATCTGGCGCCACTGGAGTTACAGAGTAAGCAGCACGGTGTCTCACCTGCACACGCCAGGCAAAGAACAGCAGCCCCGCGGCAGCGCACAAGGCCACCAGAGACAGCAGGCCACACAGCTTCCACTTCCAGTCTCCCTTGGCCGCCTCCCGCACCACCGTGAGCCGGGGTCGCGCCCCCAGGCCGCTCTCCAGGTCCTCTGTCGTCGGGTTGTACACCGCCATGACTCCAGTCGCGCCGCGTCCTCAGAGAAGCGAACCGAACGGCTGAAAGAATAAACGTTTCTCCGGGCTCGGCAGAGGCGCTCCAATCCACCTCTGAGTTTCTTAGTTCGAGTTCCTCTGCAGAACAAGTTTGTAAGTGGTGCTCGCCCCGAGAGGTGTATATATATACGTGTGAGCACACGCTGCAGGGAAACTCCCGTGATGTCACTGAGAGCGGAGATACAAGAATGGTGTTATCTGATGCGGGGAGGAGGAGGGGGGGGGCTGGTGAAGTGAGGAAGAAGCTGTGAATTTCTGCAAGATACAAGGTGCCTCCCCAAACACACACAGACACACACACTCCCACTGACGCTCTCCCTGCAGGTCGAGACACCTCCCCCTCTCGCTCTCAGTCGGCCTCAAGCGTGGAAAAACCAGCAGGGTTCCACATGGCTCACTTCTCCTTTCCTATTTTCCCTTTCTGTCTTCCCCATTCTGTTTCCCTCTGACGTTTCGCTTTGACAGCCTCTCTCTCTCTCTCTCTCTCTCTGGGATTACTCTTTCAAGAAATCTCTGCTCCATACACGCTGTGTTACGGTGAACTTTCGCTCTTCTCGGCGTCTGCTTTCCTTTTCGCTCCGCTTCCCTTTCCTCATTCTGGATGTCATTTTTCTCTTTTCGTTTGGCCCGTCTAGGCGGAGGATCAGCGTAGAGTAAATTCGGTGCGGGAAGCGCGAGATACATCCATCCGTTATCCTAACAGCCTCATTTCTGAGGTCGGTGAAGGCGTATTATTCACGAAAAATATTTTCAGAAGCTACTGCACACCTCCATGCTTTACACCGTTCGGGTGCGGGTGGTTTCAGCATTGCACAAGTCGCTGTGCGATTCTCCCCGCGGCGTGATGTCGCTTGTACTACTGTATCGGCTCCATTGTGCTTGGCAGCGGTTTCTGTGCACCGGCGCACACACAGTCTGGAGAGTTCTCGGGACCGGTCCTTGTCCCGCCCACAGCGTACGCCACTTGCGCCGGCTTGTCCGCACAGCGTTATTAACTCACCCCCGCACGTCTGCGCCTCTGTGTGCGGCCACTTCCGGTGAAAAGTGCGGAAGAAGGTTTCTAAAAATATATATGGGGCGGCTAGATAACAGAAACACCTAAATTGCAGTAAAACTGTATTGAGGACCTGATCATAAGGAGTAGGCTCACTCTCTGAACAGCCTTAGTCCCTCTTGGAATGGTGTTATACAAGTCCTGAACTGTGTGTGTAGTGGGATATCGCGCCATTCTCTGAGGGATGAAGAAAGCAGAAATGCAATTCATTGATTTTGCACTCCATAAAGGTGTAATGATGTTTAGATGTGGCGATTGAAGATGCCATGAGCGGAATTTGACTTTATTCTGGTGTTCGGCAGCGCGCACAGGGTGTTTTATCATTCTAGAATATAGGAAGAGCATCAGGAAAGAGCGTTTGCGCAACACGGTGCGGCTGCTTCTGTAAAATTATCTCATATTGCTTGGCCATTATGTGACACGCATGGAAATCTTTGGCTCAAACGAATCCCACATGATGGACTTCTCTGCCACGACGGATCCACCAGTAAGTTTAACGATTGGCAGGACACAGGTGTAAACGGCATGCTGGAAATGGGGTGAAAAATAACTCAACATATCATATTATTTTATTCCATTGCTCAGGGGTCCAGGGTTTGTGCTCCTTACATCAGGTTACGCTTCTTTGTTTGTTGGCCTTGAATACAAGGGGTTTCCAAATGGGAGCCTTGTTGTAAACTTTGGGTTTCGAAGCTCGCAATGTACAGTTTTTCTTGACATTAGGTCACACAGGTGCTGATGAAATTCGGCAGTAATTTTTGAGACTGTACTTTTGTGGCATTTAGCAACTGTGTTATCCTGTGAGCTGTGCTTCTGCCTGTCGGCGAGCTTCAACTTGCAACCGCAGTTCCTCTTTGCTGATGCAATTCATCCATCTTTGGCAAATGCTGTGTAATTTTTTTAAGACTGTTCCCCTTGATGAATATTAATTTATCAGGTTCTGTATCCGATACACCTGTAATTTGGGCACAAACTATTTTGCCTCTTTGAAAATTAGTTAAAATTACCTTATGCTGTTTTGAATGACTTTCACTTGTCAAAGTATTAATTGCCAGACCTCTTGTATAGTTGACATTCTCCTAATTTCCAGTCAACCTAATGATTCAACTTTGCAGCTGTGTTTCTACGTTCTAATTGTGATTTTGTTTCTTCGGATTTAAATTTATTTTCCGTGTTGTATTTTTCTGTTATTTTCTCCACTATATACTCCAGTATAATATTTATTAATAAATTAATGTATTAACTATTAGAATCAGAAAAATCATGATGTTTATCATTTATTTGTCATTTTCTAACTTTTGTTTGATCGCATTGTTTATGAGATGGCATGGTGGCACAACAGATAGTGTGAATGCTTCACAGCTTCTGGCTTTTTGGGGTTAGACATGGGTTTGAATCTCACACAGTCTGTGTGGTGTTTGCATGTTCTCCCTGTGTTTGCATATATTTTCCTCCTACAGTCCAAAGACGTGTGTTTCAGGTGAATTAGTGACTCTAAATTAGCCTTAGGTGTGTTTGTGAGATTGCCCTGCAATGGACTAGTGTCCTTTCCCAGGTGTACCCTGCTTTGTGCCCTGTGCTTCTGAGACTGTGAGTCTGGACCACAGTGATCCAGCAATGGACTTGTGTTTCTTGATGATGGATTGCTGTATTTGTTTACTGTCAGAGTGAAAATAAAATAATACAAAGTAATGGTCGTATCAGTAAATATGTAGATGTGTGCTTATCATCGTATCATTACGGTTATCATGAAAGGGCTAATACTGCAACGTAAAGAAATGGTCATGTTGGCTGTAATGGAAGCAGTGATCAGAACCACCCTGAACAACAGAGCACTGCTAAGGATAGCAGTATGAAGTAATCATCACAGTTGCTCATTCCAGACTTATTCAGGTTTCATAACAAGGAGTTAATGTTGACATGACCAGTCAAAATCTGTTTTACAAGCAACCACGCTGCTGTCGCTGTATTACACCGAAAGGTAGTAATTACTTGTTAGGTACTAGGTGACCCCCGTTACACCTATGCTGTGTACTATACACTAATACAATGATTAGAAATTTGCACAGACATAAATATTACTCTAATTACTAGAAAGCATACATTTGCATCGAAAAGTTTCATATGAAAATTAAGTGAACTCTTGTAAACCTGAACTGATTTAATCATCTTTTTGGGCAAGTTATCCGGCATCTTTCTGAACAGCAGCGTCATGGTAGCTTTCGGCGACAACATCTTTCTCTCTCGTTCTGTGTCACCATTCACTTCCTTCCCTCATGCAAATACGTGCTGACCTCAGAAGTATTGCAGCGAGAGGAAAACCATTACCCGCAGTCATACTGACTGCCATCCACAGAGGCCCCATTACTCGGTTCCTCATCCATGGTGCCACTACTTCTCCCTTGCTGCGGCGGTGTCTGCCTGTAGTGGATGATACAGGAATGGAGAAACTCTTCCGCAAATTAGACTGCCTGTGTCACCCTGATGGGTACCAGCTTCTGGAACTGCCGGTCAATTCATGTTTCTGAGTGACAGTAGTGACTAAAACCAAATATTTCGTTGAAGTGTTGAAGACAGATGATTTAATGTGGAACAACCTGGCTCCTCATTTAAGAATGCAAATTGGATTGGAAGTACGTTCATAACTCATTTTGTTCGAAACGCCAAAGTTACTTTACCAGTGAAGTCATGATCAATAAAAACTCAGCATATAGACATCCTACAAGTTATTTGCAATTTAGGCTCTGTAAAAATCTCAAGGAGCTATAATAAATGAAAAATGAATTGTAAGAGATTTTAATATTTTTATTTACTTCTAAGCTACATTAAAATTAAACTTAATATGACACAAAATAAAAAAAAATGCTCTTCCCACAAATTTCTATTTAATTCCATTTATTGACTGATTCATCCCATAAACATGCAACTTTTGCCATCTTCTTCTTCATTACCAACACTCAGGAGCACAAGATATCACCTGTAAACACTACGCTGTACATTTTGAATATGTGTGTCTACTGGGAAGGCAGATACAAGTCCCGCTCACTCTGCTGGGGAGAGATATTTTATAAAATGATTCAATGAAGAAAATACACACACACACATTTTCAGAACCGCTTATCCCATACGGGGTCGCGGGGAACCAGAGCCTACCCGGTAACACAGGGTGTAAGGCCAGAGAGGGAGGGGACACACCCAGGACAGGACGCCAGTCTGTCGCAAGGCACCCCAAGCAGGACTCGAACCCCAGACCCACTGGAGAGCAGGACTGTGGTCCAACCCACTGCGCCACCGCACCCCCTGAAGAAAATACTGTTAAGTAAATAAAATAAAAAATGTTTCTAACTTTGAGAAGTTGTAACTTGACTGTTTGTAACATGAGGAGCCAGTGAACTGGAATAAACTGGTCAGTACTCCTGCTTAAACCGTAGTGGCAAATGGGCAGGAGCAAGATGGACCATATTTCCTTTTCCACAGGAATGATCTTCAGCTCCTCATGGTGGATGTCCAGACAATCACAGGTCAGCTCAGAGTTGGTCCAAAACTTTCACCAGGATGAATAACATGAAAATGGATGGATGGATGGATAGATGGATGGATGGTCTGTGCTCTCTGATTGGGTCAACTGAATATTAGCTTTTTCTGCTGTTGAATCTTGGCTGAGGAAGTACCAACTCAAGCCATCATCATCATGGCTTGGACTGAGTATTTACTATTTTGGACAAGAGTGCAAAGATACAACAAACAATAATTTCAAAAACAAGGAAAAGTACTCTGCAAAATAAAAGCAGAAGTTCAGATGCTAATGGGTTTTGAATTGATTTATTTCATTTATGGTGGTCTATGAAATATTAATGAAAACCTGAAAATAAGAAAAGCGATTTATCGATTTTCCAGAATTTCTGTGTGATCTTCCCAAATACCACACAGTGCCGATATCAAAAGGCACTTTCCTTTTTCAAGGAGAAAATGCATTTTCCCATGGCTCTTCCCTAGAAGAAAAATCACCTTGACATAGGTTTCTCCTGCAAGTAGGAGATATTCACATCGACAAAAATTTGCAACAAACTTTAACGAAAAAGGGACTTTCGAGCAGGCAAAACTCATTTATACGCATCCTTATAAATGAAGAGGTTCGCAAGACGAACACGGAGATACTTCCATTCTATAAAAGTGTTTTGCATCTTACCACCTGAGAATTCACATTTCCCATATTTGCAGCTCAGAGCTGTGCTCCAACATGATAACATCAGCTCCTCTCCACATCTCTCAGTCGACCAAAGTACCTCCCGCCCACCCCGCGCCTCATCCTTGTGAAGTGGCTTCTGTGAATCACACTGTAACACTTGGCAAGGGTGTAAGATGTGGATGCTGTGGTGAGCCCTAATGACAAAAAACACGCAACAGGGTTTAATCGAGAAGGAAACGGTCTATTGAAACTCTTCTTTCCGCGCCGGTGCAGCAAAAACAGAAGGGAAAGGGAAATTTAACAAAGGGCTCAGCGAGGTGTGAATATGCAGCAAGAGAACGAAAGAGAGGTGGGAGGTGAACCCCAGGCAGGAACGCCTTCATTCTGTGGGCAGAAGTTCAGCAAGCAGCCTCCAGCACTGCTATGCAGAAGGGGGAAAACGGAGCCTCTGAGACATGCGCAAAGACACAAGCGGCAGAGGAAGTGGGTTATGGTTAGAATACAAAGAAAACGGAGCGCAGGTTTACAGACAGGTGACCCGAGTCAAGGTGAATTCCACAATGTAGGGGTGTGGGAGAAGAACAATGTGATGGTAAATCCCCACTTTTTGCACTTTCTAAACAACGTTTCAGCCGAGAGGCAACAGCAGAAGGTTATGGGATTACAGTACGTACGCCTCTTCTCCGTGTTAGAGGTAATAAGGCTCCTGAGCGAAAATTGGGGTTAGGGCTGCTATTAGTCACGCTTCACATTGCTGACTTTAAAACACAGTCGCTGCAGTACAGCTTGGCCTGAGACAATTCATATTAGTTTCACCGCTGACCTTCCATATTTGGGAAGGAGGTTCCGCAGCGTGACCGAGAAACCAGCTGCCCAAACCTCACTTGCATCGACACCACATTCGGCTGCAAAAGTGTTAATTTTAGCATGAGGTTTTAATCCGGTGCGGAAAGCATTACCGTGCGTATTCTGTGGTGCGGTGCCTGGTGCGCCGGTGCCGCTTTCAGCCAACCGGTTGAGTTCACAGAACTGAAACAAGGAGAACCACGCACTCCTGGACCGCAACACGATGGCGTAACAGGTCGAATGAACACCTATGACTAACAAAACCATCTGGTTTGTCCCTAAAGGTTTACCTTTCTGTAGCCCACTAAAGGTCATATAAATTCCTCTCTCTCATGCGTCAGCGATGCTCCTTCCAGTCCAGATTTAGAGGCCTGATAATGGCAATTCACAGCAATTCTTAAACTGTTCTATTGTATTACGTTGGGTCCATTTGAACGAAGTTAATGGGAAGAATGCCATAATCCGATAGTTGTAATTGTGAAATTGTATAACTACCAGCGGTTTTGAATGTGAAAGGAAATGTGTCAACGATTTGTTTAAACACTTAAATGCCCATTTGAGGTGAAATCCTGAGCAAATAACAGAGGTCATTCCTTCCGAAGGAAATACCTGCATAACTCAGTGTGGCCTAGCGGTGCTGGAATATCCTTTTTCCCAGAAGACTTCCTTTTTCTCTTCTATACTTTACTTTTGTGCAGTATCTTCTGAGCTGATTCTTTATCACTGAAGGTCTTTCCACTTTTTCAGTTCGCTCCATCTTAAAGATGGTGTGAATTCAATTTGAAATGGATTTCATTAAATAATTTGTATTTATTAAATAATGTGCATTTGTGTATGTGTGTAACTTCCTTTTGTGTTTTAATGTCTTTCACGTCTGCATTCAGTCATGGGATTCTGTATTTTCGAAAGACAATGTCAGATTTTATAGATTAAATATGGAATCGGCTGTATTAAAACAGGGCCTTTGAGACTGAGAACACGTGAGTGATATCACAGACTACTGTAGCTTTACTTATTGATGAAGATGGTAGTATCATTCACACAAACACCATCTGAAACCGCTTGTCCCATACGGTGCCGCAGGGAGCCGGAGCCTAACCTGGCAACACAAGGCATAAGGCCGGAGGGGGAGGGGACACACCCAGGACGGGACGCCAATCCGTCGCAAGGCACCCCAAGCGGGACTCGAACCCCAGACCCACCGGAGAGCAGGACCCGGTCCAACCCGCTGTGTCACCGTACCCCCCTTGTAGCATTCATCAAAATCATTTTCATGTGCTCAATTCCACTATCTGTCCAAGTAAGCTTGCAGCGGTTCAGAACCAGTGAAGGCGGAAAGTGAAGGTAGTTTACAGCCTTTTCCCAACAAAGGGAACACATTAATGCTACTTTAATTAATATGTCTCTGTTTAGCACTATAGTTTTAATAAGATTATAGCTTGAGGTAGCTCTCAGCTCCCCGAAGGTCTGCCGGTCATGTGGCTTTGGCAGTGGTGATCTATGCATTTCTTTACATAAAACTACTTTCGGAACAAAGTGGGTCAAGTTCACTTCCCATGCAAGGGAAGTGAAATTCAAAATGTGCGTAGAGGGAAAGTAGAGCGATGAGTGTGATACAGTTGTGTCTCCATGCCGATCTCTGAAAATGAGGCTGTAGGTTTCAGCCGGGCCCCGCTGACATTTGACGGTTTCGGCCCTCGAAGGCGACACTCTGCCATTTGGGATGAAGTGGGGTACACTGGGGAAAGAACCGAAGTTGACGGAGTGAAAAGAAAGAGTGACACATGGAGAGCTGATGAGGGAAATTCACACATGGTTTTTTCTGAAGCTCGCGATTGTGGCTTCCTCTTTTCGAGCGGTTGTTGCTTTGTTTGTACGCATGCAACTGTTTTTCAACAAACAAAATACTTCGTCGCGGGGTTTAAGTCGCTGCGCGCTTTCAGTTTACATGGCTGAAAACTGTGTGTGTTAATGAGGAACATGAAGCCTGAATTAGGAGCAGAAGTCATCATGAGTTTGTGTGTTGTAAAAGTACCCTAAATGAAGCTTGTCTCCTTTCTAACGAATGGTAGCTCCATCCAGTGGCCAGCTGTTACACGAAGGTGAAGCGAGGCGCTCTGCAGTGTATGAAACACGCTACATCTGGGCGTGATCTCCACCACAAGCTGTGCACATGGATTACGACGGACTAAAACAGAAAGAATATTCAGGCTGTGGGAGAAACTATTATAGCTTAGTTTGGTGGAAAAAATGAATACTTCTTGAACAAATAATAATTCGCTTTATTGTAGGTATATTTTTGCTTAGCAGACAAATCTTCCAAGAGTACCTGGTGTATTTGCTTGTTGATTCATAAAGGTGGATGGAGCTTGACATCTGAGATGTTGAATTCCAGGGTTGAAAAGCAATGCTCATCTTCTCTGTTTGTTACAGTGAAAGGCAGCTGTGATTGCTCCCACAGTTCTTCACCTCGTGTCCAATTCCCTCCTGACATTTTGTTCCAAAGGTGGTTGTCCAAATATGCTTTGCACGTGATTTCTTATGTAAAGTTATAATCCATTTCCATACTAACACAAGTTCACTCAAAGCATGTACAACCATAAATGACATTATTATTCTAAGCTTTATTAAGAAGGTTTCCTTTAGCAAATTCAGTTGTCCTTGATATCACTTTTCAACGGAATTTATCAGTATTCATGAAGTGCTAATGGTATGCTGTTATTTGCCTGTAGTGTATGTGTGTGTGTGTGTGTGTGTGTGCGTGTGCGTGCGTGTGTGGGTGTGTGTGTGTGTGTGGGTGTATTCTGCCATGGGTGTTGAGTGGAGCGGAAGTTTTAAGACAGTTTTAACGACTGATCCAATTTTACAATTTTCAGTTATGAAGAAACGGTAACATAAGACTAATTTTTCAAAACTTAGTTATTAGCAGTTTAAGGCATATATGTACGCAGTAGATATAATTTAAATGGAAATGCAGCGGCATAGTTTAACAGGTGTAGTGAAGAATTTTCAAATTGTTTAAAAAAGGAAGAAAACAGATTCTACAGCATTTTGTAGGGTACACACACACACACATTTTCAGAACCGCTTGTCCCATACGGGGTCACGGGGAACCGGAGCCTACCCGGCAACACAGGGCGTAAGGCCGGAGGGGGAGGGGACACACCCAGGACAGGACGCCAGTCCGTCGCAAGGCACCCCAAGCAGGACTCGAACCCCAGACCCACTGAAGAGCAGGACTGCGGTCCAACCCACTGCGCCACCGCATTTGTAGGGTATATTATCACAATTATAATGACTTTGTGGCTCTCAAGTCACTCACAACATTTCAGCAGTAAAAAGAAACACATGCTCAACGAATTTCCAGAATTTTCATGCTGTCACACAGATACCTGTGTGTCATCCAATGGGACTAATTATCAACATGAGTCATAAGCACAGCTCTATGGCTGGAGGCATTTGATGCAAAGACAGACCACCAGTCCAAAGGAGGAACGGCACAATTCCTTGAATTCTGGAGAAGTGAATATCCATATAACAAGGCTGATTGCACTGTAATAGCAAACAAATATATTGGAACACGTTCTCACACTTCAGCGATGAATCTTTTTTCAGAAAAAGATTTTATTTACAGTTAACAGCAATTAAATAAACGGCCTTTTACAGTTAACACGTAACAACTACATTGGTTCAGAGTATATACAACCATGTAGTAATTATAAATCTAACAGAAAAAAATAGCTTGCCAACAAATAATTAAGTTCAAAAAAGTTCAGTTACCATTACATTCTTTTTGCCTCTAGTCCAAGAACTACATCTAGTAAAACATGGTACTTCTGTCACTATAAGGTAGATAAAGTCAGCAGGAAGAAGCCCCAGTATGTTTTGTCTGAGTTCCATTTGTAACAGTCAGCTGGGTGGATCTCGAGCCTCACGCTGTCTCCTCTCTCACAGCTAATTGCCTTGGAAACAGAAACAGTATCCTCGCCCTTGCCCTCCTGCACCACTTCGCTCAGTTTTATTTGTGACTTCTGCCCTGGGATAGCATTTCGGAACAATGTCACAGTTCTCTTCTTCTCTGTTTTGCACGAAACGAATGTGGCATGGGCATAAAAGAAGTAGAGACCCTCCGCGCCGATAAAGACCGAGTTGTTGCGGAAGTCAAGTATGCCAGATGAGTCGGTCCAATGGATCTCCAGGTCTCGTGTCCAACTCTTACTTCTGGCATCTGCAAGAGAGCAAGAGACACGGAAAGGACTCACAGGTTTAACAGCGCTGTACACTGAGAAAGAGGCCCAAGACCGTAACAGCCGTATTGCTTCAGTAGCACGAGCCAGTAATTTGAAAATGTGAAAAAATGCCATACACCCATTTGGCCAAGTGTTGGTTGATGGTGGATGGATGGATGGATGGATGGATGAATGGATGGATGGAACTTCCACATTATGTTTTATATTTCAAGCTTTTTCTTTATCAAACTCAAAACTGCAGCTGAGCCACCAAAGAGAAATAAACTTTCAGCAGCCTAGATATTTCGCAAACGGTAGTCAGTGAAAAGTGTTCTGTGTCTGCATCTGCCTGTTCATATTTGTAAAAGAAACCATGAAGAGTAACTCACAGTTAAAGTAGTTAACACAAGAACATAAGTTCAGAAAGTTGTCAGTTCAAAAGGCACTGTTGTTGTTCCCTTGAGTAAGAGCCTTCAACATATTGACTTCAGTTGTACACTACAATTTAATAAAATCATCACAGCTTAATTTTCTCCAGTGACCGTTTAAATTATTGCCATTATGTTTTTTCTTTAGTGTTTGTGTACATTAAAACTTTTGCTCCTCATTTTCCACTGCCTTGGATTTATGGGTGGGTTGGATGGGTGGTTACGCTGTGAGTCACACAGCGCTTTCATGTAAAAGTTTGTGAGATGGAAGGATGAGGAAGGAGGAGGAGAGGAAGGTGTGAAAAAACCCATTGTGCAGTTGTTGTTCAAACCCTCTGCT
This sequence comes from Scleropages formosus, assembly GCF_900964775.1. Taxonomy (NCBI): domain Eukaryota; kingdom Metazoa; phylum Chordata; class Actinopteri; order Osteoglossiformes; family Osteoglossidae; genus Scleropages; species Scleropages formosus. The sequence continues at coordinate 13,926,538 of NC_041823.1, read as the reverse complement.
TTTTGTTTCTTGTTTATGGTATAGATCCACGATGCTTCATTTATTCCATTTAGTAAACTGTGAGCTTGTTTTTATTTTTCTTGACGATAACGTCTTGGACAGTTCAGCGTGACCCTGGCAATCATCAGTTCACCAGCCCATATGCTAATTAATCCAGTGAAGTCTGACTTGTTTAAGGGGGAACAACTATGACACCATCAAAAAAAACAATTTGTTTTCCATGCAGCACACCCAAAAACGTATACTTTGACATAGGATTAACAGAGGCTAACAGCCAACATTATTAATGTCTTCACAAATAACCAATATCCTCATGCCTTTCCTACTTATTAACATGAAGGTTTTGAAATGAAATCAAAAGCAGCTCATGAGATAGTTTAAAATAGTTAAATAATTCCTAATTTGGTTGGATAAATATTACCATTATCCAGGTGGACGATGAGAACCCAATCCTATCAATTTTCACCCACAGTTGTAACTAATGGGCATATTGCTTGTGTCTGATGGTGTTTAACCCTATGTTTCTCTGCTACCAAATTTAATTTCAAGCTTTGATTTGGACCCTGCAAGCATCCTGCATGCTGTGGAAACTTGATGTGTGTCTAGTCATGGTGTGACTCAGTTTTTCTCAGTTTTATCCATTAGCATTTAGCGCTACATTCGCTATCAGCTCTTCATCAGTCAGGTAACTACTGTCGTTCACGTGGGCCGCAAAGGTCACAACTTTATACAGTCAATATAAATGTAAGTGGCCTTGACCTTTGCAAGAGACCTCTGTACAAATTCATCACTAACCTCACACCGCAACTGTGGTTAAGAATTGTCAGGAGTTAATAAAAAATTTTCTCCAGATAAACAACTAAATAACGTACAGAACAAACACTAGTCAATGCTTGTGCCCCAGTAGATGTGTACAAAGAGTCAGAATAGAAAAGAAACCGATTTATGAATTCTTGTAAGTGATATAGCGTGTGGGAGCTTTCTACTTTCTTATGGTACTTCCTCCTCCTCCTGTAGTACAAAATACAGCGTAAATCATAAGAGTAGTACGAGAAATTCCCCTCATGTCCCTTTTAAGGGAGTGGATTTCACTTACCCATAGTTAGTTGAATGTGTGAGAAACGGTGATCTAAAAGAGAAAAAACAGGTTGTTCTTCAAAAGTCACATTTGAGTCTTTACTTACTTTATCTAACAGTGGTGCAGGTATAGATGTCATGGCCCTGTTACATAACAAAGAAGAACCATCTGCTCCACACCTTTTGAAGGCATTACTTTAGATAGCACAATTTTCAATATAATGGAATGGCCCCTTTTACCAGTCACAGGCTTTAAGACCTATGGACAAGCACACACCATGTTCCCTTATGCACATGAGCAGATGTCCTGCCTGTTGTAACATGTTTATGTGTTATTTTACAGGAGTGAAAATCTGATTCCTCTTTTTGTTCTAGAGAAATTTTTCAGTTTTCACCATATTGAGAAGTATAGAGGGTCCTCAAGTTATTAATTTTCAAAGTACAAACAATTCCAGTTTATTTAAAATTGTATTTTATTTATCTATTTCCAGACATTTTTTTTTTTTTGTTGTGGAGCAAACACAACCTGCATTTCTGTTCACAGCTGTTAGTTTGCGGTACAAGGCACCAAAACATTGTAGGGATGTGGGACTGGATTAATTCAACTACCTTCCAACAGTGTTTACACCTCATGTCTGGTACTCCTGAGAGTCTGAAACGATGACAAATGCTACTACCCATGTTTGTGGGATGAATCAGTCGAAAATAAGTATTAAAATCAAGGTATATCTCTAACTTTAGTTTACACTTTGTTACACTTTTATGATTGCATGGATATTGAAGCAAACTATGAACATGGCCTGATGCTGAAAAACATTGTACATACTTATTTGATGAATCAAGTGGCATTGCATAGAAGGTCACTGAGATAATGTAATTTTCATTTTTTATATTTTTAAAGTAGACCATTTTAATGTTGTTTCGAGATAATTAAAGACAATAAATCCTATGCTGGAGTCCTAATTCTTCCATGGTGTACCTTGTTTTGCACACTGGTTCTAGGATAGGCTGTGGACCACTGCAACCCTGAAGTGGGTGAGCAGTTGATGATGAAATAAACAAAATCTTTATTTTTAAGTCATTACAGCTTTGCTTGAGGTTTTTAAACAACCTGACCTGTGAATAAGCTGAAGGATGGCTGAATGATTACGTTTTTATAGACTCTAACATAGCGCGTGCATTATGAACAAGCTTGTAGTCATAACTGTGTTCACAACTTGAGGACCCAGTGTATTTTTTTTAAATCCCTCCAAAGACCTATTGAAAAATTGCTTCAACTTACATGCGAAAATGCTGCTATATCAAATTGCATCAACGGACAGAGTTTCAAAGTATTTACATCTACATGCATTTATCAGCTGATAGAGTGTGCATTTAAAGAGAGAATGTAAATATACAATAAATACTTGCCATTGCCTGTGTGGTTGAGCATCGATATCACTGCATCTGCTGTAAAAGTAAAAAAGTATTAATCGATTAAGTCTGTATAAATGTCTTTCATTTCACCATTGTTTACTTCCTTTTTATGTTTCACTCAGGGTGTTATTATAATGTGGACTGTTAGCAAATTACCAGTTTGCAGGGTGAAGCCCCTTTCATTTACAAGAGTTTCTTTGTATAAATGTGATCCAGTGACACAGCACTGTCACACCACAGTGTGGGATCCACGCGGTAAAGAAATTGTCAGATCAACATGAATATGACACAGGCTTCAGCTTTATGACACTGCCATGAAGTTACTATCCCTGAACTTACCCCTCTGTGTGTCGCTCTTTGGTACATCCTTTGGGAGAGCAGAGCATGAATGAGGCCACATTGGCAAAGACATTATCGTAAAGACCAGCTGACAGCAGTAACACACATTAATGGGGAATATCTAGTAAATGGCTCAAACTCATCGGTGAATTACTTAAGTCACAGTCAAAACATGCTGTATTCTCATTCCTGTTATAATGTATGGATGAGTGACCCAGTGTAAGTAGTGTATCTAGCAGTGTAAGTCACCACGGTGAATAAGGTGTGTGGGCTAATAAACACTATGTAGTATTCATTGTAAGCTGCTTTGAGAAAAGCATCTGCTAAGTGAATAAATGTGAATGAATGTAAATGTAAAATGTATAATAAGCAGATCACAGCTACTGCAGAAACTGTGTGTTTCTGTATATGTATATGGTAACATTACACTAAGTAGTCCAGTATTTTGGCACATTCAAGGAATGTGACATGCTACATGGTGGGTACTCATTAATTTCGGACACATGACATAAGAATAACTTAGTAATAAAGTAACAAAGCTTGGGGGAAAACCATACTTCACAAGCACACAATTATAAATGCACACGTATAATTATATGTATATGTATGTCAACACGTGCATCGACTCGCCAAATAACACCGTGAAACAATCATGTGCGTTTTCAAACGATCAACATAATTATCGTAATGGCAATACATCGTGCCGCTTTGTCCGTTGCTGCTGCGCATGCGCGAGGCGGCTGGAACGCGCCGTCTTTACCGGCTGCCACGTGCTGCCAGAGGGGACAAAGAGCGTCGCGGCCATGACGACCACGGCCACCGTCAGCAGGCCGCACCACACCAGCAGCAGGTGGAAGCGGGGCTGGTGCTGTTGCTGACACATGGTCTGCGGGGAAGAAAAGCACAGAGAGCCGCGTGGCTGAGAGCGGTGCGGGCGCGCGAGGCACCAAGGCAGCCTCGGTGGATTGACCCGCATCGCAGCGCACCATACCGCGGCGGCCCCTTTGATGTTCCCGCTTCACGAAGTTACGGCGCGCGGTGCGGGCCTCGCGACCCGCTGCGCGCGTGCTCGCAGTCAGCGAAGCCGCACTCGCACGCTCCGTGCACATCGTAATACAAGTACAGCTGTATAGCTTTGGAGTAATATGTGGGCATTAGCTAGTAATATAAATCTCAAAAAATAAAGTTACTGTAGTTTCTACTTCTCTGCAAATACACATTTTGTAACAAATGCATTCATTTACAAAACATATCTTAATAATATCCTACTTTTGAGCTTGTTCTGCATCTAAGAAACCTAAAGCATCTTTAAAAGAGGTAAATGCAAATTAATTCGACCTCACGGCTAAAACAGCTCTTGGTGCATTGGATATTGAGTTGTATCGCCACTGTAGTTCGTGAATGTAGGTAAAACGTCCGAAGTAGAGCAAAGCTGTGGAACAAGTGCAGGTTGCAGATCCTGTCACTATGAAGACAAGCTGCAGTGTGCACACATTCACATGCTGGCTGGTGTCCTCAATACAAGATGTTTGTCTGATGTACGCGGGAGAGCAAAGAGAATTTCAGCTTGACATTAAAGGATGCCGTAGCGAAGATGTGACTTACCTTAGTGTACCTTGTAGTGTCAGAGTGCCTCTGTTTGTTACAGGGTCATCAGTAGACATGCTACAAACAGCAGGGTTTCCCCTTTTCATGTGGGCTGAGTAATGAGTGATGTTTTTTTCCCTCCTTATGTGAGGTCGGAAAAAGGAACGGGGGAGTCAGTTAAGAGCACTAAAAATTATCAAAAGATCCACTGTTCACTCCAACTAGTGGACTTATGGAGGAACTGGGTCTTCACAATCATTTTCACTGACTACCTGAAGATAGTCAGTGCTAATGATTGTGAAGCAACATGTTGTGTGTTTTTTTTTCTTTGTTTGTTCATACACAGCTGCAAAACTGACCATAAATAGCAAAAGTCTCCATGAAAATGAACCACACACGCAAACAATCATTTACAGTTAAGCATCGGAAACATTTTACAGTAGAAGGCAGAACTTATTTCCATTCAGTCGCAAGATAAAATATTTTTTCTGCTCATATACAGTCATAAACAAAACAGGTTTCAGAGCACAAAAATGCTACAGTAGTACTTTTATCTCTGAAACACTGTTTAAGGTTCAATAAAACCATCTAGATATAACACGTAACCAGTTCATATCAGTTGCTATTTATTTTCTCAACAATGTAAAATTAAAATTATACAAATGTACATTAATACAGCATATAAAGCAAAGTTGTAGATATCTGTATGAGTAAAGTGAAAGTTAAGTATTGAGATGTATGGGTGGGTGGTATATGTGTTTTCCCTGTTTGTTTTTAAAGGTCAGCAAACAAGATACTGATTACACTCATGGAAATTTTCAGTGCAACATATCAAGATGATCTGATTTTTGTGGCATTGCTGTACAAATAAATAAAGTATTATTGTGTTTCTCTAATTTATTAGTGCTTAATGCTGACAGTAAGATTAAAATAAGATGAGTACATATACTTCTCAGTTTACTTGAAAAATCTGATCAGAACAGTATATAATAGAACCATTGTATAATTAGATAAGCTATTCTTTTTAGTGTAAACAAAGAAAGTTTAATTCACATGCTGTGGTCCATCAAGGTTATAGTGATGTTTCATATTTTGGGGCATCCCCCAGAGCTGTTCATCTTCTCCTGGTCCGCTAAAGGTCACTGCATAATAAGCATGCAGAAAACATGCATACCTTTTTCAGTGCTACCCACAGACATTTTCACAGGTGTACCCAGGGATGACAGCTACAGCAAAAAAAAAAAGCCTCAAAAAACATCCCCTCAAGCAAGGATTTGTCCCCTTGTGCTTTTCACATGCTCTGAGTGTCAGTTACACTCTTCCCCACTTTGTCTTTTTTTTGGCACATCTTTTTGCCTTGCCTCTAAAACACCGCTTTTCCTTCATTTTCTAATTCCACTCTCGGGGTCAAATGTGCAGAAACATATCAGATAGAGATCATTTATCCAGAGATACTTAAAATACCCATTGCCAATATTGAGGTGTCACTATCTTTCATATCAACCGGGATTATAAACAAAAAAGCGAATTTTCCCTTGGGTTCATGGGATCCAAGAGATAGATAGCGTAACACCTGTAGCCTCTGCTTTGTCTGTCTGGTTTTGCGACCTCTGCCATCTAACCTCTCAAACTGATACACAATGCTACTGCATGAACCATTTCTGAGCTAGAAAAGCCTTCCCATGTATTGCCCCTCCTTGTTGCTCTCCATTGGCTTTCTGTAGCTGCCTCCATCAAGTTCAAGACTGTGGTTATAGCATACAAGACCATCGGTGGATCTGTTCAACAATCCTTAGAGAACCCGATCACTCGCTATGCCCCAACCACACTGCTACACTCCTCTACCACTGGCTGCTTGCTGGTCCCATACATAAGAGGTCAAAAATTAAAAGGTTGTAGTTTCTCAGTTTTGGCTCTAATGTGGTGGAATGAGGGGCGCGGTGGCGCAGTGGGTCTGGGGTTCGAGTCCCGCTTGGGGTGCCTTGTGACGGACTGGCGTCCCATCCTGGGTGTGTCCCCTCCCCCTCCAGCCTTACTCCCTGAGTTGCCGGGTTAGACTCCGGTTCCCCGCGACCCCATATGGGACAAGTGGTTCCAAAAATGTGTGTGTGTGTGTGTGTGTGTGTGTGTGTGTGTGTGTGTGTGTGTGTGTGTGTGTGGTGCAATGAGCTCCTGACCTCCTTTTTTTACTTTTATAATCATGAGATACATCTCTTTTATACCCACTCCTCACCTGATCTCTTCTGTGCCCCATTAACTTTCACAACATTATCTTTCAAAAAAATACTGCTCATCAGTTCTATATGCAGCTCTTCATGTAACGTGTTCTTGTCATCGCCCGGACACACGGACTGGAGACAGGTGAGTGTTGGACCCAAGTGCGGGTTTTATTTCGTGAATGGGTTCGTGGGACAAGGCAAAACTCGTGGGTCAGGGACAGGCGAAGGTCTTTGGGGCGCGAACGTTACAGTGCGGGCAAGGCAAACTCGACAGTCGGTGAAAACAGGCTAGGGTCAAGAACCACGAGCTAGGAAACCAGGCAGGGTGCGAAGATCACGAGGAGACCGCCGAAACTGCTAGGCCACTAGGGCGATTGCTAGAATCCACATCGTGGCTTGGATACGGAGCTCCTTTTATCCCTGGTGTCATCAATCGGCTGCAGGTGTTACCGTTTCGCTTGTTCCCGGGGGCGTGACAGTTCTGTTAAACACTGTAAACACTCTGGTATTGAACAGCAGCTTATATGTAATAAATACTGATAGAAGACACTGCAATATGCAGGAACAGACAGGGATATACATAAATAGTGCAATGCTGGATGCTGGTACTACATCAACAATCCAGGGATTCATTATATAGCCTAATTGCTGTTTCTTGGAATGATATCAAGTAGCCTTTGAAAGATTCAGAGATATTGTGAAAACAGAGACAGCAGTATAATTAAAAGACACCATAGCACAGATAACTGTGAAACCTTTAATATTGTCCTATCTGCTGGTTATGATTTCTTTGGACCAATCTGGTTAACATCATCTTCTCATCGTAATGGGGTTGGTTCCATATCCTTCTTGCACTAATTGTCCTCATGGCGCACCAAGTACTTTCATGCACACCACATGGGAAAGTTGAATATATTTACATTTACATTTATTTATTTAGCAGACGCTTTTCTCCAAAGCGACTTCCAAGGAACTCTATGTAGTGTTGTCACCCCATATATAACACTGCAAGTGACACTGGGCAAAGGTGTCTGTTAAATAGAGGATAATGAAGGAAATAATACATTTCCATGGTCTTCAGAACATTCTAGAAAAAAATTTTTAGAAATATGTTTCAGATTTTATGTTTTACTCATTTAGCAGACACTTTTCTCCAAAGTGACCACATCTCAGAGAATATAAAAAGTGCATTTATACATTTCTTATAGTGTTTTATATATTTCACTGATATGGCATATTTCCAAAGACTGATGTTAACGGCAGTTTAGTTGCCTCCAGTACTTGGGTTTTAACACTCTTTCCTTCAACAGTGTACCACATATTTGCAAACCTTCCCACACAAAGGGCACTTCAGTGGCACGCATCCCCAAGAACAACAAGTCTTTGGGATGCAGAGGAGAGCCAGAGCCCTGGAAGAAACCTTTTAACAAAGGCAAAACATTACAGAATTCACACAGACAATCCACAGCGAGGGAGCTGTGTACTGCCCACTGTCATTCCCGCTGGACTGCACTGAACACACTCAGTAACAATACCTGTTTGTCCAAATGCGGAGTCGCAGTGGTAACACAATATTACAAACATTATAATAGCCCGGTGTTCAACTTTTGTTCATTTCATGGTGACAAAACCTTGTATTTGAAATCAGACTAGAGTCTTACTTATGACGCCCTTCAGTATCTCTACACTCATGTCAGATACCACATTTTTAATTAGTGGTTTAAAAGAAAGTTTACACTGCAAAATACCATCACATTTATAAGAAGAGCTTCTTGTGTATTTTCAAAGTTAATTGGTGGTCTTCACCTGTCAGGGATATTATAGCAGAATAAAAGGAACACTAAAAGTGCCACCACAGTCTGGTGGGAGGGAGTCTCTAGATATGGTGTAAATCAAGTTACGGACTAATTAGAGTGGTGCTGAAGCCCATTCAAAAGTGGCACTATCTGCTGTATTACAGAAGAATAGGAAAGTATGAGCAAAAAAGTAAATTGTTTATAAATTATGACATTTTTTGGAAAGGGCTTGGTGGCGCAGCGGGCTTGACTGAGTTCTGTGCTCTTGCAGGTCTGGGGTTCCAGCTCTGCTTGGAATGCTTTGCAATGGACTGGCGTCCCGTCCGAGGTGCGTCCCTCCAGCCTTGTGCCCTGCGTTGCCGGGTTAGGCTCCAGTTCACCGCAACCCTGCTTGGGACAAGTGATTTTGGATAGTGTGTGTGTGTTTTGAGAGAGGTGTTTAATTTAGTCATTGTTTTGCAGCATTCAGATGTAAAGATAGTTTAAGAGTAATATAAGTGTGATGACTCATTGGTTGATTACTGTAAAAAAGGCTTTAATTTTCTCATAGAAGAGATTAAATAACCTTGTGTCCAGGGCTGGATAATGATATAAAAAGATTTATGTAACACTACAAAATTAGTTTTAGCTTATTAAAGTGTCTCATTCAAGACAGATGGAAACTTTATCAGAATCAAAGAACCACCTAAGGCAGGCCATTTAAAAACGCGTCACAGCCAATCTCTGTACCATTCCCCCAAACCAGAAATTAAAAGAAAATTTCAGTATGTGATATTTAAAATTCACACGGCATTGCATCAGAAAGGCTGCCATAAATATGCCCCATGTGAATGCTCATGTAGTTTACTAATGTCACGTGAAAGCTGCAGTAAAATATTCATCATGTCAGAGTGTTTTCTTGGCAGCAGGGCTGTTGTTACTACAGGTACTACAAGTTTTTCAGCTGAATTAGAAGTATCTGACTGCCAGTGTCAGTTTTGACAGCTTTGATAACATTGTTTTGATAACGTTTTGTCATATCCTACCAATCAGCAGGATAGTGAAACAAATTACAAAAAAGCAAATTTTTTTTATTTATTTATAAGGGCAGGACAGATGTTAGTGTTAATATTATACATGTTCTTCATTTAGGTTGCAGTTATATTTTTAAACACTTTTTAATTCTGTACTTAGGCGACTTTTGCTTTGCTGAAGTTTTGTTATAGCAGGCTGAACAAATTTACACCTATTATGAAGGACTGTCAATGCAGTTAAAATTCTGAGAATCGAAAACTCCAGTAGATCTTTGTCACACCTGTGTGGTATGCTCTCTTTGTTCTCTCTGTTTGACTCATCATTTCTTTCTTCATCTTCCCCAAAAAACAATTAACTTATGACTAACCTACTTGTTAGCCTTCTATGTCTCTTATTTTACTTTTTTCTTTCAATTATGATGGGGATAATGATGATGTCCGATGTTGTTCACTTATTTAAGAAGTTATTTTATGATGATCTTGATGACAGTGGTGATAATAACCAAGACAGAGATCAAATTTCAATTGCATTTTTTGTTGATGATGGTGGCAAACCAGCACTGTCTTCATTACATTAGCACTATCATCATTTACATTTGGCTTGCTTACACACACACACACCATCTGAAATCACTTTTTGTGGGGTCACAGAGCCTAACCCGGCAAAAGGCTGGAACAGGAGGGGACACACCCAGGATGGGATACCAGTCCATCTCAAGGCACCCCAAGCAGGACTTGAACCCCAGACCCACCAGAGTGCAGGACCCAGTCAAACCCACTGCACCACTGAGCCCCCTTGACGTACACCATGAATTACTATTTGTGACATGGGTTATTAATTGTTACACAGTATTTTCTTATTTTTACAGTTATTTTGATTGTTTCATAGTTTTTTTTTATATTCCATTGCAATTTGTGTGAGTTTTGGGGGCTGCTGGTTTGTGCAACAAAATTACCCATAAGAATTCATGGCAAGTGACTCTGTGATCAAGGAAAACTCACCTTAAAGAAAAATTTTCAGGAATATATTACCCGGGAGAGAAGTATTTATTTGTTCCGCATAAAGTCAAAGCCTTGAGATTTCCTTGATTTGAAGATAATAAGTTTTATAATTTTTATATGTAATGCATTGTAATTCATGCAAAGTACTCCAAAAGTATATTTAAATAATATTCCAAATGTGAGAGTAGCTTGACCCTAATGTTTGGTGCTGTAAAATCGAGTTTGTACATTTGACATTTCTGCCACAAACTATTAACGTTACTATGTCTACTTCTGTAGCATTTATCCTTCCACTTTACTGCTTGTCAACAGTCTTAAAAATTTATTGCAAACAAAAATTTCTAAATGAATGCATGTGAATACAAGGCTGTAGAATCTCCCTGTTGCACAGCATGCTACAGTGCATTATGCATAGCACTTAGAAAGAAAGAAAGAAAGAAAGAAAGAAAGAAAGAAGGTATAAATAATTGAACAGTCAGAAAATTAAATACTTTTTTTTACAGGAAAAAAAGGATGAAACAAAGGAAGAAACATGGATGATGAAATGTTCATGTCATTATCTATGAGGAGTTGATATACCAGAAACAAAGGATATGGAGAAATCAGGAAGTCTGACAAAAGATGGGGAATTCACACTTTCTACTCGTTGTAATCTTACCTGCCAGACAGGTTTTCATGTTATGAAACATACAGTAATATGTTTCAACTTGAACTGTCCACACACACACACATTTTCTGAACTGCTAGGCCCCTGGGTCACGGGGAGCCAGAGCCCAACCCGGCAACACAGGGCGTAGGGCCAAAGGGGGAGGGGACACACCCAGGACGGGACGCCAGTCCGTCGCAAGGCACCCTAAGCGGGACTCGAACCCCAGACCCACTGGAGAGCAGGACCCAGTCCAACCCACTGCACCACCGCACCCCCTTGAACTGTCCATCAAGTGTAATTTGTATGTACAGTACCAGCATTAGCTATGCTTGTCTAAACAAAAGCACCTCAGCTTTGTGCTCCTGTCCGGCACGCTTCTAGTTACAGTGGGGTTGGAACTACTCCAAAAGCAACCCTATTATTTGTAATATACTTGTAAAAAGTGCCATTCCAGTGTCTGTCACTATGCTGCTGCTCTGTCACCACCCTGTTGTTCTGTCACTGCTTTGTATACATGTTGTTGTAACCTTGTGCTGATGAATAGAGCTCTAACATAATTGTTGGGGGGAGACAGGGGCAAAGCAGCCATAGCTGGGGCTGATTACATTCCCTGGTGCCCAGCAGTAGAGAGACGAGATCGAGGAGGAGGACGAGACAGAGACGAACCTGAGCTCGAACCCGATCCCAGGGACGACGCCCGCTCCCTGACCGACCCGACTCTCCCAGACCCCCCAACCTGCACGAAACCTCTTCCTACCTGTTCCCTGGTCCCCCTTTTCCATCCCCTTCCTTCTCCCCGCTCTAAGGGCAAATAAAACCATTCATCAACGGGCAACTGCACCTAGCATCTCCTGCCTCATCTCTTACAATAATGATATATGAATTATATTTGTTAATTTTGAATTAGCAGCTGGTATTGGGTGGTTAGATCAGCTGCCTTTGGATCTGCACTTTGCTGGTTGAAATCTCACCTCCAGCTGCAGTACCCTTGAGCAAAGTACTTACCCTATATCGCTCCAGTAAAATGACTCAACTGTAAAAATGGGTAAGTAGCCTAATGTTGTAAATTGCTGTGGAGAAAAGTGTCTTTTAAATGTGCTTAAGTAGCAAAACCCTAATTTCATATTGTTACCACAAAAGGTGCATTTTAGAGCATAATGATGAGCATAATAAAGCTGTTCCATTATTAAATGAACATTTATCCATCCCACATTTATTTTGAAATGATTGTTTTGACTGGACGTTCCTTTTAAAGTTTAAGACTAAGCTTTGGGCACAGTCAATGTTTCCTTTTGCTTCAAGAACATATGACATAGTCCAAAATCTGAAAGTGTCAAAAGTGCCTGGCAACTGTGTGAAGGAAGGTGATTCACTGAGCAAAGCCTGAGAGTAATGAAGATGAGTCTACTGTCGTGAAACACCACCTTTGATCCTGCCCTGTGACAACAGAAAAGTAAAAAAAAAATTCAAGTTCGACTTCAAGTTTCATTTGCTACATACGCAACCATACTTACGACGTGCAGTGAGATATTTTTCCGACTCTCCGTAGTACAGATAAATAAGGCAATACAAATAAAATAGAAATTAGAAACGTACTAGAGAAATATGAGGAATATATAGTGATGAAACTAGGATAGAACAAATAATAAAATAAATAAGTCCAATATTAAAGGTTAAATAAAAAGTGCAATGTGTATAATATTGTGGGGAGGGAAAAAAAAGGGGCGCATCGGGTCCTGCCTAATTCAAATGAAATAGAGAAATAACTGGTGATTATTATACAGAAATCTGTCTGACAGTTGTCCTTTGTCATGTGGGATATTAGTCTGGTCTCCTCCGTTCTTGCTCTCATGAGCAACTTGAATTCTGTGCAGAACTGGGTGTGTTTTTAATTGGGCCATTAGAGAAATTCTCATTGAGTCTCCTGCAGACCTGTTTGGCCCATGTGTTGTCATGGGAGCTGCATGCCATAACACAGCCAAAGAAAAAATACAGTACGTGCATTAAATGTTGCACTCATTCACAGATTATGTTAAGGTTGGCCGACTAAATTGCACCTTTGACTTGGAAATTTTACTAATTGTTAATTCTGAACGCTCACCTTCATGATAGTCTGCAAACATGAATACTGAACACTCGCTTATCCTGCTATGCGCAATTGTCTGTACGTGTGAATTATGGGTTTTACCATCAACATCATCTTATCTTCATAAATGTTTCTCAAAAGACTTTGATAAATATTAAGTTTCTGGAGCTTTTGAATTGTTTAGCGGAATGTTAGATACGTGCATGCAATCTTTCATTTGGAACACTTAATTATGTCTTACCATTAAGTCCCAATATGTTAATTATGATTAATTTCTAATAACATCAGCCAGGAAGTGTTTTTGACAGGTAACAATAGATATGGTTTAGTCATCAGATGGTGTGGCCTTCTTTCGATGTCTTTGTGACGTATTTAGCTTTATAACAACAACATCTTGCTTTGGCGTCATGTTGTGTTGTTGATGCTGTGTACTGCCTTCTTCCTGCGTGTTTCTCTCGATTGCATTATACACAACCGCACAAAATACATCACAGATTTTCACAGACCTTCCTTCTTTGAATATGCCCTACAGCAGTTCTTTGTTTGCCGAAGAAGACCGACGAGCTAAACAACAAAGTGAAAATACGAAAATACGTACAATTCTTTTGCAGTATAACATCACGCCACTGTTCCAGAGCATGATTGTATGGGGATATTTAAAGAGAAGCAGATCAGAATGTATCTGGACAACCTGGGTTCTGTTTCCAAGAAAGAATATATGTTTATTGTATTTGGATTTTTATAAACAAATACATCAGTATATTGTGGTTTCACAAGGTTTCTCTTGTAAAATTGAAAAAAGAACAAGTGGTGATTTTCTTCACTGCTTTTTTTCTAATGGTTTCACTTACAAAGAGCAGGAATTTACCCCTTGGATGCTGACAGTTTCATTTCTCTCTCTCTGTCTTGGTCCCAGTTTTTTCACTGTTGGGATCGTAGCGGTACTTTTGAAATCTGTCTGCAAAAGCCTTTCACTCCTGATGAACATCGACACGGTTTGTTTATCACACAGTTTTTGCACTGCAGACTATGCAGAAATTTCCTTTTAGAGAAAAATCCCTTCTGGTCTATTTTTCAATTTTAATTTTCACTTGTGTGTGCCGTGCATGACCTGTGTGGTGTGTGTTTCAATATGAAATTTATATCAATCTACATCAAAGTTTTTTAGATTTTGGTATTTTTTATTAACTGAATTAAATTCATAAACTTAATTATATTGTTTCTTCTTTTTTATTTTTAATGCAGCAGTATTGGTGTCTTTTACTATGATTAATTGGAAGTACATATTGCCCTCTTTCAGGTCATCTTCCCTAAATGTATAAATACTTCAACAGTGATTTTTTTTTCACAACTGTTGTCACTTCTTTTAATCTGATGAAGAACACTGATAATTGCTGCTGCTGCCTTTGGACCCAAAGGTCGCAGGTTCGAATCTCACTTCCGGCTGCAGTACCCTTGAGCGAGGTATTTACCCTAAATTGCTCCATTACCCAGCTGTATAAGTGGGAAAATAATTGTAAATAGATTAACATTGTAGGTCGCTTTGGAGACAAGCATTAGCTAAATTAATAAATGTGAATGTATATATTGGGTGGCAGGGTTGCACAATGAGCAGCGCTGCGGTCTCACAGCACCTGGGTGGTACTAGGGGACGTAGGTTTGATCCCTGCTTAGTCTGTGTGGAGCTTGCATGTTCTCCCTGTGTTTCTTCTGGGTGCTCCGGTTTCCTCACAGTCCAAAGACACGCTGTTCAGGTTCCCCGTGGTGTGTGAGTGACGGAGAGAGTGTGTGCCACTGATGGATGGATGAATGACCCATTAGTGTATCTAGCAGCGTAAGTCACCTTAGTGACTAAAGTGTGTGGGCTGATAACACAACATAGAGTTCATTGGAAGTCGCTTCGGGGAAAAGAGTCTGTTAAATAAATAAATGTAACTGTATATAGTATCCATTTCCTAATTCTGTTTCTGCATAGCAAGTGACTGACCAGATGATTGTTTCTACTGTGTCTATAAATAGTATTTTTAGTAACTGCCTTGGACTTTTTCATATTTACAGTTTAGTAAAATGTTTGGATTTTTTTTCCATTTTGACATTATAGAGTACTTTGGCAGTGCTCATGAGTAGCAACAACTCTCAGTTAAGTATATCATGGCCCATGCTGTAACACACACTGGCTGAAACCGCTTGTCCCGAGTGAGGTCACGACAAACCGAAGCCTAAGCCGGCAACACAGGGCACAAGGCTGGAGGGGGAGGGGACACACCCAGGAGAGGACGCCAGTCCGTCGCAAGGCACCCCAAGCGGGACTCGAATCCCAGACCCGCCAGAGAGCAGAACCCGGCTAAATCCGCTGCATCACCACGCACCCTTTCCTGTAACACAATACCTTGAAAAAGTCTTTTATACACACTATATGTGCTGTTTCAGTCTTTCTTCTTATGTCTTGGCCAACAGGTTTACTGACTATTTAGAGTATTTTAATGCCTTTATTTATTACAGAGATTTAGTTCTAATGTGTCTCACTTGGGTCTTTTGTTATTTTTACTGATTTTCCTCATATCTTTGCAAAGCATTTTGCAAGTTCTAATATTTTTATACATGTGATGATTTTGCTTTTCAAAAACACAAACGTAAATGTGCTTTTAAACCATCTTCGTGTGGCTCATATTTTCTGATTCCTCCTATTGCTTTCTTTTTACCTGTACCAAGCATTTGCAGGTCAGCACTGTGGTGCAGTGGGTAGCACTGGTGCTGCGCCATTCGTACGTAGACTGTGGGTTTGGAGTGTGGGTTTGAAACTGGCTCAGTTTGTGTGGAGTTGCTATGTTCTCCCTGTGCTCCTATGGGCTTCCTCTATGTGCTCCAGTTTTCCTCACAGTCCAACGACATGTATTTCAGATGAAATGAAGATTCTAAATTGCCCTTAGTGTGTGTTCATCAGTGAACGAGTGTGCACGATTGTCTGCAATGAACTGACATTTCATCTAGGGTCTACCATACCTAATGCCCTACCCTTCCAGCACAGAATCCAGACCACTGTTTCCCAGCATTAGACAAGTGGTTATTGAAAATGAGGAAAAAGAGCATTCCAAAAATTGAAGTTACAGGAACAATAAAATCTGCTCAACATATAGAATATGGCAAAAAAGCTGATTAACAGGTAATGACCCATGTGACATTCCTACTTTAGGGTACATTTTTTTGCAGGCTGTACAGAGGAACACATGAAGAAGTTTGAAAGGCAAAGGACTTCTAAAACTGAGCAGCTTCAAACACCAAGGGGGAAACTTGCTGTAGCTTTAATAATAGCTAATTGATCCAAATAGTAAAATTGAGAAAAAGTGTAACTTAATATACATTACTTTGGACAAAACCATGTGCTGTGCAAATGAACTGAGGGATAATTTCATTTATGCAGTAAATTCTAAATTAGGGGCTTAGGCAAACATATAAATCTCATTAAGAATCATTAACCCATCAGACTGAAATTACGTGCTTCAAAAACAGTATGTTGTCTTTTTTAAAGCTTAGGGA